>NC_045806.1:40183926-40483926 GCF_009873245.2 Balaenoptera musculus | reverse complement strand
TCCTGGCAGAACTTCTTGTCTCAATTTTCTCTCCACACTATTGCCAGCTTAGCTTTTTTTTTTTCAATGTGGTAAGATATACATAACATAAAATTTGCCATTTTAACTCTTTTTAAGTGTGGTGTTCAGTGGCATTAAGTACATTCACATTGTTATACAACCATCACCACCATCCATCTGCAGAACTTTTTCATCTTCTCAAACTGCAACTATGTACCCCTTAGACAATAATTTCTCATCTCTACCCCCTACCCAAACCTGGAAGCCACCTTTCAACTTTCTGTCTCTATGAATTTGACTATTCTATGTACTTCGTATAAGTGGAATCATATAGTATTCATCCTTTTGTGTCTGGCTTATTCAACTTATAATATTCTCAAGGTTCATTTGTTTTTAATGCTGAAGAATATTCTACTGTGTATATATACCACATTTTGGTTACCTATTCATCCACTGATGGACATTTGGGTTGTTTCTACCTTTTGGCTCTTGTGAATAATGTTGTTATGAACAATGGTGTACAAATGTCTGTTTGAGTCCCTGCTTTCAATTCTTTTGTGTAGATACCCATAAGTGGGATTACTGGGTCATATGGTAATTCTACACTTAACTTTTTTTTTTTTGAGAAATAGCCATAATGTTTTCCACAACATCTGCATCGCTTTATATTCCCACTAGCAATGCACAGGGGTTCTGATTTCTCCACATCCTTGGCTAACACTTGTTATTTTCTGTTTGTCTTTTTTTTTTTTTTTTTAAAGGAAGCTGCGTTTTATAGCTACTTTATTTATTTATTTATTTATTTATTTTTGGCTGTGTTGGGTCTTCGGTTCGTGCGAGGGCTTTCTCCAGTTGCGGCAAGCGGGGGCCACTCTTCATCGCGGTGCGGGGACCGCTCTTCATGTCTTTTTTTTTTTAATAATAGCCATCCTAATGGGTAGAAGTGGTATCTCATTGTTGTTTTGATTTGTATTAACCTGATTAGTGATATGGAGCATCTTTTCATGTGCTTATTGACAATCTGTATATCCTTTTTAGGGAAATGTCTATTAAAGTTCCTTGCCCACTTTTTAATTGGGCTGTTTGGGTTTTTGTTGTTGTTGAGCTGTAGGAGTTTGTATATACTATGGGTATTATTCCCTAATCAGATATATGATTTGCAAATCCTTTTTAGAGAAATGTCTATTAAAGTCACTTGCCCACTTTTTAGTTGGGCTGTTTGGGTTTTTTTTGTTGTTGAGCTGTAGGAGTTTGTATATACTATGGATATTATTCCCTAAGCAGATATATGATTTGCAAAGGTTTTCTTTCATTCTGTGGGTTGCCTTTTTACTCTGCTAATAGTGTCCTTTGATGCACAAAGTTTTAAAGAAAAATTTTTTGATGTAGTCCAATTAATCTATTTTTTCTTTTGTTGCCTGTGCTTTTGATGTCATATCCAAAAATAATTGCCAAATCCAGTGTCATGAAGCTTCCCCCTATATTTTCTTCTAAGAATTTTATAGTTGTAACACTTATGTTAGGTCTTTGATCCATCTTGAGTTAATTTTTGTTTATAGAATAATATATGAGTCCAACATCATTCTTTTGCATGCAGATATGCAGTTTTCTCAACACCATTTGTTGAGCATACTTTACTTTCCCCATTGACTTGTCTTGGCATCCGTATTGACAATCAATTGACCATAAACGTGAAAGTTTATTTCTGCACTCTATTCTATTCCATTGGTCTATATGTCAGCAGGTTAACTTTTTTTTTAACATCTTTATTGGAGTATAATTGCTTTAAATGTTGTGTTAGTTTCTGCTTTATAACAAAGTGAATCAGCTATATGTATACATATATCCCCATATCCCCTCCCTCTTGCACCTCCCTTCCACCCTTCGTATCCCACCCCTCTAGGTGGTCACAAAGCACCGAGCTGATCTCCCTGTGCTATGCGGCTGCTTCCCACTAGCTATCTATTTTACATTTGGGAGTGTATATATGTCCACGCCACACTCTCACTTTGTCCGCAGCTTACCCTTCCTCCTCCCCGTGTCCTCAAGTCCATTCTCTAGTAGGTCTGCTTCTTTATCCCCGTCCTGCCCCTAGGTTCATCAGAACCATTTTTTGTTTTTAGATTCCATATATATGTGTTAGCATACGGTATTTGTTTTTCTCTTTCTGACTTACTTCACTCTGTATGACAGACTCTAGGTTCATCCACCTCACTACAAATAACTCAATTTCATTTCTTTTTATGGCTGAGTAATATTCCATTGTATATATGTGCCACATCTTCTTTATCCATTCACCTGTCGATGGACACTTAGGTTGCTTGCATGTCCTGGCTATTGTAAATAGTGCTGCAACGAATATTGTGGTACATGACCCTTTTTGAATTATGGTTTTCTCAGGGTATATGCCCAGTACTGGGATTGCTGGGTCATTGGGTAGTTCTATTTTTAGTTTTTTAAGGAAGCTCCATACTGTTCTCCATAGTGGCTGTATTAATTTACATTTGCACCAACAATGCAAGAGGGTTTCCTTTTCTCCACACCCTCTCCAGCATTTATTGTTGGTAGATTTTTTGATGATGGCCATTCTGACTGGTGTGAGGTGATACCTCATTGTAGTTTTGATTTGCATTTCTCTAATGATTAATGATGTTGAGCATCCTTTCATGTGTTTGTTGGCAATCTGTATATCTTCTTTGGAGAAATGTCTGTTTCTGCCCATTTTTGGATTGGGTTGTTTGTTTTTTGATATTGAGCTGCATAAGCTGCTTGTATATTTTGGGGATTAATCCTTTGTCAGTTGCTTCATTTGCAAATATTTTCTCCCATTCTGAAGGTTGTCTTTTTGTCTTGTTTATGGTTTCCTTTGCTGTGCAAAAGCTTTCAAGTTTCATTACGTCCCATTTGTTTATTTTTGTTTTTATTTCCATTTCTCTAAGAGGTGGGTGAAAAAGGATCTTGCTGTGATTTATGTCATAGAGTGTTCTGCCTATGTGTTCCTCTAAGAGTTTGATAGTGTCTGGCCTTACCTTTAGGTCTTTAAGCCATTTTGAGTTTATTTTTGTGTATGGCATTTGGAAGTGTTCTAATTTCATTCTTTTACATGTAGCTGTCCAGTTTTCCAAGCACCACTTATTAAAGAGGCTGTCTTTTCTCCATTATATATTCTTGCCTCCTTTATCAAAGATAAGGAGACCATATGTGCTTGGGCTTATCTCTGGGCTTTCTATCCTGTTCCCTTGACCTATATTTCTGTTTTTGTGCCAGTACCTTACTGTCTTGATTACAGTAGCTTTGTAATATAGTCTGAAGTCAGGGAGCCTGATTCCTCCAGCTCCGTTTATCTTTCTCAAGGTTGCTTTGGCTATTCAGAGTCTTTTGTGTTTCCATACAAACTGTGAAATTTTTTGTTCTAGTTCTGTGAAAAATGCCAGTGGTAGTTTGATAGGGATTGCATTGAATCTGTAGTTTGCTTTGTGTAGTGTAGTCATTTTCACAGTGTTGATTCTTCCAATCCAAGAACATGGTATATCTCTCCATCTGTTTGTATCGTCTTTAATTTCTTTCATCAGTGTCTTAGTTTCCTGCATACAGGTCTTTTGTCTCCTTAGGTAGGTTTATTCCTAGGTATTTTATTCTTTTTGTTGCAATGGTAGATGGGAGTGTTTCCTTAATTTCTCTTTCAGATTTTTCATCATTAGTGTATAGGAATGCAAGAGATTTCTGTGTATTAATTTTGTATCCTGCTACTTTACCAGATTCATTGATTAGCTCTAGTAGTTTTCTGGTAGCATCTTTAGGATTCTGTATGTATAGTATCATGTCATCTGCAAACAGTGACAGCTTTATTTCTTCTTTTCCGATTTGGATTCCTTTTATTTCTTTTTCTTCTCTGATTGCTGTGGCTAAAACTTCCAAAACAATGTTGAATAATAGTGGTGAGAGTGGACAACCTTATCTTCTTCCTGATCTTAGAGGAAATGGTTTCAGTTTTTCACCATTGAGAATGATGTTGGCTGTGGGTTTGTCATATATGGCCTTTATTATGTTGAGGTAAGTTCCCTCTATGCCTACTTTCTGGAGGGTTTTTATCATAAATGGGTGTTGAATTTTGTCGAAAGCTTTTTCTGCATCTATTGAGATGATCATATGGGTTTTCCCCTTCAATTTGTTAATATGGTGTATCACATTGATTGACTTGCGTATATTGAAGAATCCTTGCATTCCTGGGATAAACCCCACTTGATCATGGTGTATGATCCTTTTAATGTGCTGTTGGATTCTGTTTGCTAGTATTTTGTTGAGGATTTTTGCATCTATGTTCATCAGTGCTATTGCCCTGTAGTTTTCTTTCTTTGTGACATCTTTGTTTGGTTTTGGTGTCAGGGTGATGGTGACCTCGTAGAATGAGTTTGGGAGTGTTCCTCCCTATGCTATATTTTGGAAGAGTTTGAGGAGGAAAGGTGTTAGCTCTTCTCTAAATGTTTGATAGAATTCGCCTGTGAAGCCATCTGGTCCTGGGCTTTTGTTTGTTGGAAGATTTTTAATCACAGTCTCAATTTCAGTGCTTGTGATTGGTCTGTTTATATTTTCTATTTCTTCCTGGTTCAGTCTTGGAAGATTGTGCTTTTCTAAGAATTTGTCCATTTCTTCCAGGTTGTCCATTTTATTGGCATATAGTTGCTTGTAGTAATCTCTCATGATCGTTTGTATTTCTGCAGTGTCAGTTGTTACTTCTCCTTTTTCATTTCTAATTTTATTGATTTGAGTCTTCTCCCTTTTTTTCTTAATGAGTCTGGCTAATGTTTTCTCAATTTTGTTTATCTTCTCAAAGAACCAGCTTTTAGTTTTATTGATCTTTGCTATTGTTTTCTTCATTTCTTTTTCATTTATTTCTGATATGATCTTTATGATTTCTTTCCTTCTGCTAACTTTGGGGGTTTTTTGTTCTTCTTTCTCTAATTGCTTTAGATGTAAGGTTAGGTTGTTTATTTGAGATGTTTCTTGTTTCTTGAGGTAGGATTGTATTGCTATAAACTTCCCTCTTAGAACTGCTTTTGCTGCATCCCATAGGTTTTGGGTCGTCATGTTTTCATTGTCACTTGTTTCTAGATATTTTTTGATGTCCCTTTTGATTTCTTCAGTGATATCTTGGTTATTAAGTAGTGTATTGTTTAGCCTCCATGTTTTTGTACTTTTTACACAATATTTCCTGTAATTGATATCTAATCTCATAGCGTTGTGGTTGGAAAAGGTACTTGATATGATTTCAATTTTCTTAAATTTACCAAGGCTTGATTTGTGACCCAAGATATGATCTATCCTGGAGAATGTTCCATGAGCACTTGAGATGAAAGTGTATTCTGTTGTTTTTGGATGGAATGTCCTATAAATATCAGTTAAGTCCATCTTGTTTAATGTATCATTTAAAGCTTGTGTTGCCATATTTATTTTTATTTTGGATGATCTGTCCATTGGTGAAAGTGGGGTGTTAAAGTCCCCTACTATGATTGTGTTACTGTTGATTTCCCCTTTTATGGCTGTTAGCATTTGCCTTATGTATTGAGGTGCTCCTATGTTGGGTGCATAAATATTTACAATTGTTATATCTTCTTCTTGGATTGATCCCTTGATCATTATGTAGTGTCCTTCTTTGTCTCTTGTACTAGTCTTTATTATAAAATACATTTTGTCTGATATGAGAATTGCTACTCCAGGTTTCTTTTGATTTCCATTTGCATGGAATATCTTTTTCCATCCCCTCGCTTTCAGTCTGTATGTGTCCCTAGGTCTGAAGTGGGTCTCTTGTAGACAGTGTATATATGGGTCTTGTTTTTGTATCCATTCAGCCAGTCTATGTATTTTGGTTGGAATATTTAATCCATTTACATTTAAGGTAATTATCGATATGTATGTTCCTATTACCATTTTCTTAATTGTTTTGGGTTTGTTTTTTTAGGTCTTTTCCTTCTCTTTTGTTTCCTGCCTAGAGAAGTTCCTTTAGCATTTGTTGTAAAGCTGGTTTGGTGGTGCTGTATTCTCTTAGCTTTTGCTTGTCTGTAAAGGTTTTAATTTCTCCTCGAATCTGAATGAGATCCTTGCCGGGTAGAGTAATCTTGATTGTATGTTTTTCCCTTTGATCACTTTAATTCTTTTTTTTTAAATTAATTAATTTATTTTTGGCTGCGTTGGGTCTTCGTTGCTGCTCATGGGCTCCCTCTAGTTGCGGCGAGCGGGGGCCACTCCTCATTGCGGTGCGCGGGCTTCTCATTGCGGTGACCTCTCCCGTTGCGGAGCACGGGCTCTAGTCCCACGGGCTTCAGCAGTTGTGGCATGCGGGCTTCAGTAGTTGTGGCTCACGGGCTCTAGAGCGCAGGCTCAGCAGTTGTGGCGCACGGGCTTCGTTGCTCTGTGGCATGTGGGATCCTCCCGGACCAGGGCTCGGACCCATGTCCCCTGCATTGGCAGGCAGATTCTTAACCACTGCGCCACCAGGGAAGCCCTGATCACTTTAAATATGTCCTGCCACTCCCTTCTGGCTTGCAGAGTTTCTGCTGAAAGATCAGCTGTTAACCTTATGGGGATTCCCTTGTGTGTTATTTGTTGTTTTTCCCTTGCTGCTTTTAATATTTTCTCTTTGTATTTAATTTTTGATAGTTTGATTAATATGTGTCTTGGCATGTTTCTCCTTGGATTTATCCTGTATGGGACTCTCTGTGCTTCCTGGACTTGATTAACTATTTCCTTTCCCATGTTACGGAAGTTTTCAACTATAATCTCTTCAAATATTTTCTCAGTCCCTTTCTTTTTCTCTTCTTCTTCTGGGACCCCTATAATTCAAATGTTGGTGTGTTTAATGTTGTCCCAGAGGTCTCTGAGACTGTCCTCAAGTCTTTTCATTCTTTTTTCTTTATTTTGCTCTGTGGTAGTTATTTCCACTATTTTATCTTCCAGGTCACTTATCCGTTCTTCTGCCTCAGTTATTCCCCTATTGATTCCTTCTAGAGAATTTTAAATTTCATTTATTGTGTTGTTCATCATTGTTTGTTTGCTCTTTATTTCTTCTAGGTCCTTGTTAAACGTTCCTTATATTTTCTCCATTCTATTTCCAAGATTTTGGATCATCTCTAGTATCATTGTTCTGAATTCTTTTTCAGGTAGACTGCCTATTTCCTCTTCATTTGTTTGGCCTGGTGAGTTTTTACCTTGTTCCTTCATCTGCTGCGTATTTCTCTGTCTTCTCATTTTGTTTAATTTACTGTGTTTGGCGTCTCCTTTTCACAAGCTGCAGGTTCGTAGCTCCTGTTGTTTTTGTGTCTGCCCCCAGTGGGTGAGGTTGGTTCAGTGGCTTGTGTAGGCTTCCTGATGGAGGGGACAGGTGCCGGTGTTCTGGTGGTTGGGACTGAATCTTGTCTTTCTGGTGGGCAGGACCTTCTCCGGTGCTGTGTTTTGGGGTGTCTGTGACCTTATTTTGATTTTAGGCAGCCTCTCTGCTAATGCGTGGGGTTGTGTCCTTGTCTTGCTAGTTGTTTGGCATTCGGCGTCCAGCACTGGAACTTGCTGGCCATTGGGTGGACCTGGATCTTAGTGTTGAGACGGAGATCTCTGGGAGAGCTCTTGCTGATTAATATTACATGCGGCCGGGAGGTCTCTGGTGGTCCAATGTCCTGGACTCGGCTCTCCCACCTCGGATGCTCAGGCCTGACACCTGGCTGGGGCACTAAAACCCTGTTAGCCACACAGCTCTAAAGAAAAGGAAGAAAATTAAATTAAATTAAATTTAAAAAATTTTTAATTAATAAAATAAAAATAAAGAAATAAAAAATAAAATAAAAACGGAAGAGAGCAACCAAACCAATAAACAAATCCATCACTGATAACAAGCACTAAAAACTAAACTAAGAGAAACATAAAAATCAGAAAAAAATCAGTCACAGATAGCAAACCCCAAATCTGCAGTTGCTCCCAAAGTCCACTGCCTCAGTTTTGGGAACATTTGTTGTCTATTCAGGTATTCCACAGATGCCGGGTTCATCAGGTTGATTTTGGGGATTTAATCCACTGCTCCTGAGGCTGCACAGAGAAATTTCCCTTTCTCTTCTTTGTTTCCTCGGCTCCTGGGGTTCAGCTTTGGTTTTGGCCCTGCCTCTCTGTGTAGGTGCCCTCAGGCGTCTGTCCCCTGCCCAGACAGGATGGGGTTAAAGCAGCTGCTGATTAGGGCTCTGTTGCTCTCTCAGGCCAGGGAGAGTAATGGATATGGTAGTCATAATTTGAATGCGGGGTGAGCCTGCAGCAGCAGAGGCCAGCGTGACATTGCAACAGCCTGAGGCGTGCCATGTGTTCTCCCGGGGAAGTTTTCCCTGGACCTCGGGACCCTGGCAGTGGCAGGCTGAGCAGGCTTCTAGGGCATTGGTGTGGATAGTGACCTGTGCTTGCACACAGGCTTCTTGGTGGCTGCAGCAGCAGCCTTAGCATTTCATGCCTGTCTCTGGGGTCTCAGCTGATAGCCGCAGCTCGCCCCCGTCTCTGGAGCTTGCTTAGGTTCTGCTCTGCCTTCTGTGGGCACAGAGGGAAGGAATCCCCTCTCCTTGCACACCCTGAAACAATGGTCCCTTACCTCTTAGGCAGGTCCAGACCTTTTCCCATACTCCCTCCCAGCTAGCTGTGGCACACTAGCCCCCTTCAGGCTGTGTTCACACAGCCAACCCCAGTCCTCTCCCTGGGATCTGACCACCGAAGCCCAAGCCTCAGATCCCAGCCCCCAACCCGCCCCCCCCCCACCCCCGGCGGGTGAGCAGACAAGCCTCTCAGGCTGGTGAGTGCTGGTCAGCACTGATCCTCTCTGCGGGAATCTCTCCGCTCTGCCCTCTGCACCCCTATTGCTGTGCTCTCCTCCGTGGCTCTGAAGTTTCCCCCCTACCCACCCCCCATCTCTGCCAGTGAAGCGTCTTCCTAGTGTGTGGAAACTTTTCCTCCTTCACAGCTCCCTCCCAGAGGTGCGGGTCCCATCCCTATTCTTTTGTCTTTGTTTTTTCTTTTTTCTTTTGCTCTACCCAGGGACGTGGTGATTTTCTTGTCTTTTGGCAAGTCTGAGGTCTTCTGCCAGCGTTCAGTAGGTGTTCTGTAGGAGTTGTTCCACATGTAGATGTATTGCTGATGTATTTGTGGGGAGGAAGGTGGTCTCCATGTCGTACTCCTCTGCCATCTTGAAGGTCTCCCTCAGCAGGTTAACTTTTTAAAGTGTAACTCTCATCCAGGCCTGCCCTCTCTCTTAATCCTTCAGTTGTATCCAATGTCTAAAACCCCAAATCTAACTTAGTCCAGCATTTAAGTACTATCAAGTCTCGTCAAAGCCATCTTTTCAGCCTAACTCTCCCCATTCCTTTCATACCAACTCTGGGTTTCCTACACAAATGCCCTTCACTCATTTTCACCTCTGTAGTTTATTCAAGCTATTGGGTTGGCCAACAAGTTCTTGTTTTTCCATAACATGGTATGGAAATGCCATAGCATGTCAATGCCTTCTTTCCTCTCACTCCCATTCCCATCTCTGCATGCTAAACCCTGGCCATTCTTCAAGGCCCTGCTCAAATGTCACTTCTTCTATGGAGGCTTCCCCAATTTTCTGTTGAAGCTCTTTTGTTCTTCCAAAGTCCCCCTTAATGCATTTATTATTCTCCTGTAGATATAGCATTGTTAGACAGGTTCTAGCCCTACTGGAAGACTCTCTATGCCAAGAGCTTTGTCTTATGCTCAATTATCTTATGTTTAACAACTCATTGTCTGTTTTATACTTGTTATAGGACCTCACACAGTAGTGTAGTAGAGGTGGATGCTCACTCAACAAATATTAGTTCATTACCCTGAACTACCCACCAAAAAAATACAGCAAAATTCCCCTCCTCCTACTGCACTTGTGAGTGTCAATCCTACTAGGACTCTGGCTGGATTCAAGATACCAGACAGGGGACTCTCAACAACTCTGCAGAAAACCCTCATTACCAAAGGAACATTCTCAGAAAGGACATGGGTGTGAGGCTCTTTGCTTGTTTTTTGAGTTAACATTTGTTCAGGCCTTGAGACATGCATTCACACCCTTGCTCATTTGGTTTTCTCATGCTGGGAAGACACCTTGTGAGGAGTCAGTGGCCGAGTCAGGGTGACTTAGTTCCTACTGGCTTGAGCTAGAACTGAAGCCAGGAGTTCATGACACTAGAGCCTCCCAGGCTTACCTGTCATTCTTGCAAATGGACTTCCTGAGTGGAAATTTTTTTTTGGCCGCCCTGGCTTGTGAGATCTTAGTTCCCTGACTAGGGATTGAACCCGCACCCTCGGCAGTGAAAGCACAGAGACTTAACCACTGGATCACCAGGGAATTCCCCTGAGTAGAATTTTTTGTTTTGTTTTGTTTTTGTTGAGCAGAACACTGTGTACTGGTTACCAGTCTCAGGTGAGGATTCCAAACACTTCTTCCCACTGCATCTTGGTATTGGAGTCACCAAGGAAAATACAATGCAGTCAAGTACTGAATGAAACAGTACACTACTTACATAGAGAATAGACAGCAAGATCAGCTTCAGTAGTGGGTGTTGGTCCCCCATGGCCACTGGGTCTCTCTCCACAGCTGACTCAGGGCACACTCAGGGTGTGCCTTTGCACACCTCTCTTGTACCTTAGTAAAGGGCCCTGTCCCCTCCCCTCATTGGACAGATACAGCAGTGGGGTTGGCCAGGTGCCATATGACACACATGCTTAAGTGGTACAAAGGAGCATACGTTGAGCTGGCAACAGGGAAAGATATTCACTCAAGCAGAGGTTTTGTGGGCTCTTTATCTCTTGGTAAGGAAGTGTTCCAAGCCCAAGGCCCATTGTTATATGGCCAAATGGGGGTCAGAAGACTGCCTGATAATATTGCCTGTCCCCCAAACTTTTCTTTTTGATAGGGCCTGGGGAGGCAGAAGAAAGGTTTACTATGAAGAGAAACCAGGACTAGAAAATGTCAGCAAACATCACAGGCATGTGAAGCAGCTGGCAAGGGCCATCAACACTGAATTCAAGAGGATCTCAGATACATTGAAATAATGACATTAATAGCTAACACTTATAACGGTGTTTACTGTATATCAGACACTGTTCTAAGTACTTTATGGATATTAACTCCATTTAGTTTCCACAATAGCCCTAAGACGTAGGTACACTTATTATAGTCATAATAATATAGATGAGAAAACTGAGGCACAGAGAGTTTAAGTAACTTGCTTAAGACCATGCTGCTAGTAAGCGGCCGAGCCAGGCTTCAAAGTCAGGCAGATTGGCTCCACAGAACATGCTTTTAATCACTGTTCCACGGTGAACAAGTGTCTTGGGAAGACAAGGGACTCACTGCAGTCTGACCAAGACAGGACCAGGTCACCAAGATGGAAGAATGCCCCCAGGCCTGAGAAATACAGAGATTGTGATGCCAAGGAGAAGAAGATGAATACAACCATAGGCTATATGCCTGTGAGGCTGATAGTTGGACTAGGCATTGTCAGTGTCATGACTAAGCATTGTTAATATGTTCACATTTCCTTATAAATGCTTTATTTACTGATTATATAAATGTGATGGGGAGAAAACAGGGTGTAGGTCAGTTAGGTCTTTTTTATACAGTCGAAAGTGTTTATTACTTCTTATGTATTGGTTTTGAAAAAAATTCATTTTGAGTAAAGCATTTGATTAGTATTCCCTTTTCAAGAGTCTAGTTGCTATGCAAATCTAGTGATAGGTACAGTGTGTTGATGTAAGAACTTTGGAATTGGGCAAGAGATACGCAGTCACTTTAAGGTTAGACTGCAAGGATGTTGGAAGCTCCTGGAAAGGAAATGTAAGACTTCAGTGCTCTAACCCAGGCAACTGAATCAATTATAAATAAAGTATACACCAATATCTCTCATGAGCAAGGGATTCAAAAATCCCCAACATAATACTAACAAATCGAATCCAGCAATATATAAAAAAAATAATAATTACCATGACTGTATGGGTTTATACCAGGTATGCAAGGAAGGTTTGACATTCGAAAATCAATGTAATGTATCATATTAACAATTTAAAGAAAAAAATGACCTAATAAGATCAATTGATGAAAACCAATTTGAAAAATATTTGACACCCATTCACAATAAAAATCCTTAGCAAACTAGGAATTCACCCTTTTGACCAGGGCTTGACTTGTGTTAGACAAAGTAGGCATTTGACAATGGCATAATAGGGACTGATGAGAACAAAATAAAACCAAACAAAATCTGCCTTAGGAAAATTTTCCTCCTCCGGATTCTTTTGACAGGCTTTTCTTCTTGTCTGCCTATCTGGGCTCACAGCAGAACTCCGGTGGAGGATACGAAGTCACCCATTTTCACTCATAGGAGGCCACTGTAAGGGAAAGATCTCATCAGTCACTGAAAATCTAAAGAACCAATCACTTGTTCTTCAGTCTTTAATTCTCCTTGCCTTCCCTTTCTATCATTCCTTGGCTCTCATTCGGGCTCCAGTTTCATTACTTCCAACCATCATCCACTCCCTCCATCTCAGAAGAATCACATGGCCTTGATAGGAAATGTAATAAAGTGTAGTGTATGCAGTAGTGTGCCTCTCAGATGTCTCCCCCTTTAGGACTAAGTTACTCATTCTCTCAGCTGCTTAGAGAGTCTGCAGCCAATAACTCTCAGCTGACTCTCTCTCAGGACTTGCCCTTGGCTCAAGAAAGTCATCTAATGGAAAGTCATGCCTCATCTCCACATCCAACAACTGGTTCAAGGCCTGGCACCTTTGCTTCAATTAGGGATAACACTGAAGGGCCTTTCCAACTCCATGAAGACTTAGTACAGTTCACCAATCAACATAGGGTTCCAAATCTTAACAACTCTACTAAATCATGTCTGTGCTGAATAATCCCCTTTTCTTCTACAGTTTCACTCACCAACCTTCTCTACCCTGCTTTGTGTGTCTTAGGAGCCTCTCCTCTGCATCCACCAGGCTACCTAGCCTTCTGGCTCCTAGCTGAGAAAATGGGAATCACAAAGCAAGTCTTTTTTTAAAAATATTTTATTTATTTATTTAGGGTCTTAGTTGTGGCAGGCGGGCTCCTTAGTTGCGGTTTGTGGGCTCCTTAGTAGTGGCATGTGAACTCTTAGTTGTGGCATGCATGTGGGGTCTAGTTCCCTGACCAGGGATTGAACCTGGGCCCCCTGCACTGGGAGTGTGGAGTCTTATCCACTGCGCCCCCAGGGAAGTCCCACAAAGCAGGAACATGGGAGATGATCCATTTGAGAGAAATTTTTTAGAGATGATGAGTTTTGCTACTTTTCTCTTATTTTCAGCTAAAAAGCTCTTTGAGCACTGATGATCCTGGATTAGACTTTGCCATCCCTCTCTACTAAGGCTGCAACAAGATTTCTGCAATGAGAAGACTATTGAGGCACTGTTTGACTGTAGTATTTAAAACCAGATTAATTTTAAAGGTTACATATTTAAGATATTTTACCTCTCGGATGCACAATTTTAAGACATGGTATAAAACTCTCATTTATTTATCTATTAATTCAACAAATATTTATTCATCATCTATGATGTTTCCAGCAGTATACTAGGCACTAAGATACAGATTACACAAAAACCCTTGTCCTCATGGGAGCTTATAGTCTATGTAAATTGTGAGGAATAACATTGTACCCAGGATTGAAAAACACAACCTTGCCAGAGGGTTTAAGGTTTTTTGGGGGGGTAATTTTAAATTGAAATTTAATTCACATAACACAAAATTCACCATTACAATGTTCAGTTCAGTGGTTTATAGTATATTCACAATGTTGTGCAACTACCACCACTCTCTAATTCCCAGAACACTTCCATCATCCCCAAAAGAAACTCCATACCCATTTGTTACAGGTTGAATTGTGTTTGTTCCCCAAATTTCATGTTGAAGCCCTACTTCAGAAAGTGTCCTTATTTGGAAATAGGGTCATTGCAGATGGAATTAGTTAATATGAAATCATACTGGAGTAGGGTGTGTCCCTAATCCAATGTGACTGATGTCCTTATAAAAAGGGGAAATTTGGACACAAAAACAGACACACACACAGGGAGAACACCACGTGAAGATTAGTATTATGCTGCCACAAGCCAAGGAACTACCAGGAGCTGGGAGAAAGGCCTGGGGCAGATACTTCTCTAGTGCCTCCAGGGGGAACATGGGTACTGCCAACACCTTGATCTCAGACCTCTAGTTTCCAGAATTATGAGACAATGCATTTCTGTTGTTTAAGCAACCCAGTTGTGGTACTTTGTTATGGCAGCCCTAGTAAATTAATAAACTATTAATAGCCACTCTCCACTTCCCCCTCCCCTCAGCCACTGGAAACTAATCTACTTTTGTCTCTAGGGATTTGTCTATTCTGGATATTTCATATCAATGGAATCATAGAATAGGTGGCTTTTTGTGTCTGGCTTCTTTTTTTTTTTAACTGAGGTATATTTGATGTACAGTAGTATATGTTTCAGGTGTACAACATAGTGATTCGATTTTTAAAGGTTATATTTCATGTATAGTTAATATAAAATGTTGGCTATATTCTCTGTGGTGTACAATACATCCTTGTAGCTTATTGATTTTATACATAGTAGCTTGTACCTCTTAATCCTCTACCCTTATCTTGCCCCTACCCCATTCCCTTTCCCCACTGGTATTTTGTTCTCTATATCTGTTTCTGTTTTGTTATATTCATTAATTTTTTAGAATCCACATATAAGTGATTTCATACAGTATTTATCTTTCTCTGATTTATTTCACTTAGCATAATACCCTCCAAGTCCACCCATGTTGTTGCAAATGGCAAAATTTCATTCTTTTTCATGGCTGAGTAGTATTTGACTTCTTTAACTTATAATGGTTCATACACATTGTACATTGTATCAGTACTTCATTCCTTTTTATGGTTAAGTAATATTTCATTGTATAGATACACATTTTGTTTATCCATTTATCAGTTGATTGACATTTGGTTTGTTTCCACTTTTTGGTTATTAGGAATGACGTTGCTCTGAACATTTATGTACAACAAGTTTTTTTGGTGAACATGTTTTTCAATTCCCTTGGGTATACACCTAGGAGTGAAATTGCTGGGCCATATGGTAACTCTGTTTAATCTTTTGAGGGACTGCTAAACTGTCTTCCCAAGTGGCTGTATCTTTTTATTCAACACATTCCCACCAGAAAAGTAGGAGAGTTCCAGTTTCTTCTCATTAATTTTAATACAATGATTGTATGTTACTCTGATTAAAAATATGATGAGTTTGTTTGGCTTTTAATAGGTTTGAGGTGTGAATTAGATTCCCAAGCATTATGTGCAGTAGGAAATGTAAGATTATAGTTTAGAAAAAATTCAGAGTCAGAGATGCAAATATGAGATTGAGCACACCTCCCCCTCATAAATATGAACTTCCTTTATTCCTTTGAAGACTATATCCACATGGTATACCATCCAAAAGAAAAACTAATTCAAAATAGTTACAACTTTTTTCTTATTCTGTGACTAGCTTCTTCATATTCTTTGTCCATTTTTCTATTTTTCTATTCTCTCTTACAACAGTTTGTGGGGATATTGTTTATTAGGAATAGTAGCTCTGTTGTAAGTGTTGCAAATATTTTCCCCAATGTACATCTTTTTTAAAAAATTTATTTATTTTTTATTTATTTATTTTTTATTTTTGGCTGCATTGGGTCTTCGTTGCTGTGCCTGGGGTTTCTCTAGTTGTGGTGAGCGGGGGCTACTCTTTGTTGTGGTGCACGGGCTTCTCATTGTGGTAGCTTCTCTTGTTGCAGAGCACAGGCTTTAGGCGCACGGGCTTCAGTAGTTGTGGCACGTGGGCTCAGTAGTTGTGGCTCACCGGCTCTAGAGCACAGGCTCAGTAGTTGCGCCGCACGGGCTTAGTTGCTCCGCGGCATGTGGGATCTTCCCGGACCAGGGCCATGTCCCCTGCATTGGCAGGCAGATTCTTAACCACTGCACCACGAGGGAAGTTCCCCCAATGTACATCTTACCTTTTGATATTTTTTTGATTTTAAAGATGTTTTAATGAGGTCTAGGATTTACTTTATGGCTTCTGAGTTGTTCCTGTTTATCCTCCATCACAATGTTATATGATATTTTCCTATATTTCATTATGACATTTTATTATTTTGTCGTATTTAATTTTAATCCATCTGGAGTTTGTCATTGTATACGATATGATTTAGGGGTCCAGAATTTTTTTCCCTTACAAATAGATTTACATCATATCAGCACTATCAGTTTCCACAAACTTGGAACAACACATTTGTCATGTTATTCTCCATATATGCATGGCTATGCATTGGACCTCTGCCTTCCACTGACTTTTTCATCAACCATCATAACCTAGTTTAAGTAGATTTATAACTTTATATATAGTAAGGCAAATTCCCCTCTCAATTTCTTAGTTTTTTCACACTATTGTTAGCTAAACTTCATTTAGTATTTCATATACTTGACACCGATTCTGGATTTTTTATTCTGTTTCAGTGATTTCTTTAATTCTGCTCTATGCCACATGTTTTATTTACTGTAGTTTATAATGGAGTGTAGTATCTTATATGTCTTCCCTTATTATAACTATCCTCAAAATACCCTTGGCTGTTTTCATATATATTTTTTCCTGCCAATCAAAATGAAGAATTGTACCAAAGGCCCCTGATCCTATTTAGAATATTGATTCAAATTGCCTGAAATTCATGGATTAGGTTTATGGACAATTGGGGTTTTACAGTATTGAGTCTGCATTCATGAATACAGTTTATTTATTCTCTTTTATATAGATGACATACAATCTTCTTAGGTTTATTTATAGTTGAATTCTTGCTTTTTGATGTGCATCATTCTTCCTAGTATATATATTTTACTAGTTATCATTGACACGTACATGATAGCTAATCTTGATTCTACAAAGTCCCTAGTTGGTATCTAGCTAGGGTATCTGTGCATATTAACAATGATACAATTTTCATTTCAGAAAAAAAGTGACAATGCAAAGGTTAATTTGAGATGCAGAGGGGAAAAGGGAGGCATTTCAGGTAAAAGTTATCTATGCTAAAGAAAAACACTGGGGAAAAAAGAGGCAAATGTAACAAACCTGGTAAAGGTCTCCATTTGAAGCCAGTGGTTCAAGAGCATTTTCACAAAAGGAATTAGAGAAACTCAGTATTATATATATGATAAAAAAATTCCCATATAAATTTACTCCCAATAAAACAATATTATATATATCAGTATTATATATTAATACTGTATTAATTTATACCCAAATAAATTTACTCCCAATAAAACAAAGTTGCCTATGCTAAAGAAAAACCCTTGAAATATAATGAGCGTGAAGAGAATTCTACTCTTGGGAATTCCTTGGCGGTCCAGTGGTTAGGGCTCTGCACTTCCACAGCCATGGGCCTGGCTTCCATCCCTGGTCAGGGAACTAAGATCCCACATGCCCGTGTGGTGCGGCCAAAAATAAATAAATGAATAATTTTTTTAAAAACCCAGCATGTTTAAAAAAAGAGAGAATTCTACTCTTGTGCTCAAGGACAAAGATTTTATTTTGAGTAAAATCCTATAAACTTGAGAAATGGCGAAGACTTCTAGTTAATGCTCAGAGTAAACATCAGAGAACACATGGTGTAGAGAAAACGTACAATTCAAATCAATTTGCAAATGCATTTAGTTCTGGATCACAATTTATTCAGCATTATAAACTCTCTACTGAATAGAAACCTTATTAAAGTAAGGAACATGGAAAGACCTTAGCCAATACTCCCTTCTTACTCAACGTTAGAGAATTCATATCAGAGAGAAATCCTGCAAATGTGTTGAATTAGCCAATCCCCATATCTTACTCAACATCATAGCGTTCATACTGAAGTGAAACTCTGTAAATGATATGAATGTGGGAAGGTCTGCAGACATGACCTCTGTGTTGCTGAGATATGAGAATTCTTGCTGGAGAGAATCCTACAAATGTATTAAATCTGGGAAATCCTTTAGATGTGGCTGCACTGTTGTCATTACCAAGCATGAGAGAATTCATACTGCAGAAACCCTGTGAATATAGTGAATGTGGATGGGAGGGATGTGTTCTTACTCAGAAAACTCATATGAAATAGAAATATGAATCTCCTCTATATTCTTTTAAGCATACCTCATACTTTATTCACCAACAGATAATTTAATAAAATCTAAATAATTGTAATTTATAGGTTATCCTTTTTTTTTTCCTTAAAGAATCAAGCATTTTTTAAGGGAATTCCCCCATCTTATTATTATTATTTTAAAATTTTATTTTATTTATTTTATTTTTGGCTGTTTTGGGTCGTTGTTGTTGCACACAGGCTTTCTCTAGTTGCGGCGAGCGGGGGCTACTCTTCGTTGCGGTGCACGGGCTTCTCATTGCGGTGGCTTCTCTTGTTGCGGAGCATGGGTTCTAGGCACGTAGGCTTCAGTGTTGTGGCACACGGACTCAGTAGTTGTGATTCGCAGGCTCTAGAGAACAGGCTTAGTTGCTCCGCGGCATGTGGGATCTTCCCGGACCAGGGCTCGAACTCATGTCCCCTGCATTGGCAGGGGGATTCTTAACCACTGCGCTAACAGGGAAGCCCTATAGGTTTTTCTTGGTTTAGCATGTGAAATTCAAACTGGAGATGGACATTAAGAATTTGTTTTGTGCTAATACATTACAAATCAACAGGAAACTTGTACAAAAATAACTGAAGCAAGCAGAAGTATAAAAATACATTTGGCTACTGGCAATAATTTTAATATATTAACCAGTGGTAAGACATCTGGCAAAAACCACTGTTAAATTCAGATGAGATAGTGACATCAACATAGGACGTGAAGAGTACAGCAAAATGACTGAAGAGAGGGGCACAAGAGGAAAGGGAATTCATTTCTGAAAACAGCAGCTGTACTCACTCTACATACTCTCCTGCCTGTTTCCCACAGTAAATATTATTACACACTGGCTTATTACAACATCCTTCAATAACAGAAAGAGAACTTGAAAGTAGAATCGTCAAAAACTAGCTGAAGTCTTCCTCCTTTTGGGTTTATTATAGTACACAGCCTTCTCAACTAACAGACGCAGTCATCCAAAGACTGAAGCTCTAACCTCTGTGCCACCTGACAGTCATGGGATTGGCCTCATGCCACCATTTTGGAGCCATCAGCCAGTTCCCTGGGGTGGATTCCCATTTTGTCTATTCCAGCCCCATTCACTCTGCACACTCTCCTGCCTGTGGGAAATCTGCAGAGGCAGCGGCACAGACAGCAATGCAGTGCAGCAGGAGATGAACACTTGCAACTGGCCTTCCCTTTCCTACAGGAACTCACACAGTTCAAAGAGCAGAACGTCATCAAGGCACTGCTTGATGGACCTGTCACCTCAGTCACTGCAGGGGAGACTTCCAGGAAGAGGCGGGTACCAGGGACCCTCAGCAGAACCCTGCACCGCAGCAAGAAAGCAAGCTCCCTCAGCTGCCACCCACTGCAAGCACTCAGGACCTCTGCTCCTCGGAGGTGGGAAAACCACAGCAGTGCCCTCCGGCTGCTGCTCCTCAGGTCTGCAACCTCCTCACAACCACCAAGCAAGTGTACTGCTGGGGGCAGAGTCAGACTGTGCTCATGAGGTCCACCCACTGGGAGGGTTGAAACAAACCAACCTCAGAATCTACAGCAACAGTATGTTCGGGTTCCCCAGGACCACCCTCAGGCTTGAAGATTCCCTAGAAGGACTCGGGACTCAGAAAAGCTGAGTTAGTTCTTTTCAGAGTCTGTGAGTCCTGCTGAGCTGTAATATACAGAATTATTATTATTTTTAAAAGAAATTTATTTATTTATTTATTTGGCTGCACCAGGTCTTAGTTGCGGCATGCGGGCTCTTTAGTTGTGGCATGCGGGCTCTAGTTCCCTGACCAGGGATCGAACCCGGGCCCCCTGCATTGGGAGCATGGAGTCTTAACCACTGGACCACCAGGGAAGTCCCATACACAGAGTTAGGATTTATGACAGTGAAAGTAAAATCAGCAAAGGCAAAAGGTGCAGGGGTGAAGTCCAGTGGAAACCAGGGGTGAGATCCAGTTGTCCTCTCCCAAAGGAGTCACATGGACGATGCTTAATTCTCCCAGAAATGATGTGTGACAACACATGCAAAGTGCTGCCAGTCAGGGAAGCTCACCCATGCCTAGGGGTCCAGAGATTTGACTGGAGGTCAGTCATGCAGGCATGCAGCTTCCATGTGACTCACTTTAGCTACTCGGTCTACAGCCCCCAGATGTCAAACTAATACAGCACAGCCGAGGGCCTCAGATATACAAAACACACCCTCACCATACGTCACACCACTAGCATGAACCACCTGGTCAGATGGAACAGAGGTGCCTGGATTACAGAAATACCCTACTAGGCACAACACGCCAGGGTGTTTGTGGTGATCCCCCAGGAGTGGGACAAGGACCAGTCTTCCCGAGACAGGCTTTTCTTTGGAACGTAAGGGCTTGAGTAACCTGGGCCTGCTGGGGTTACACTTTACAATGAATTTTAACTTAATTAGAGGCCTCACTGCCATTTAAAAAAATGTTTTCAGGGAATTCCTGGCGGTCCAGTGGTTAGGACTCTGTGCTCTCACCGCCAAGGGCCCGGGTTCACTCCTGGGCCCTGGGCAAAAAAAAAAAGAAGTTTTCAGTGGTGACCCTGGGCAAGGCTGGTGGCGAAGGGGAGGGAAGCACACGGTGCAGGAAGGAGAGCATTGGCACCAGCACGCCCCCTAGTGTTGGGGAGAGGACAGCAGAAACTGCCACGGTAACCAAGCAGGACCCTATAGGCCTTCCAGGGACAGACCCCTCCCATGTCCTCCACCTGCTTCTCATCTGTAGAAACACTTTAGCCTCCTTGGTCTTCCCCAAGTTTCAAAGAATAATTTAATCAGAGAAGTGAGAAAATGCAGAAACAAAGGGAAACAGTCAAGCAAGACAAAATAATAGTTTAGCCATTAAACAAAGTCAAGGACCTCTAGTTCCTCCCCAAGGGCTATAGATAATACTCGGAGCCATATCCTGTGAGCTGTTTTGCAGATACTGAAACCCCCATCAGGTGGAAGACGTTAACTGCATGCTGACCACAAGCACAGAGACCCCAGACTGGTTGGAAGCAGAAGGCTGATGAGGTTGACTCCCCGATTACCTCACCACCAACCAATCAGATGAATGTCCATGAGCTGATCAAACATCCCACAACCTCCTGCCTCACTCTGTCTTTAAAAACCCTTCCCTGAAAGCCATCGGGGAGTTCAGGCCTTTTGAGCACTAGTTGCCTGGACTCCTTGCTTGGCGTCCTGCAGTACACGCTGTACTTTCCTTCACCACGACCTGGTGTCAGTACATTGGCTTTATGGGGTGTGGGTGAGTGGACCCAAGTTTGGTTTGGTAATACCACCACTTACCAGGTGCCTGCCTTAGGACACATTCTGGGCTGGGGGCGCTAGAGATGTTCCTTTAAACAATCCTGACAGCCCGGTGGGATGTGTGGTCTTTAGCTATGACGTAGAAGAGGCCCAAAGGGCCGGTAAGTGGGGGAGCCAAGCCTTCTCTTCTATGGATCGGTAGATCCCTACAGCTGGGCGCAGTGTGGGCTGGAAGAACACCTTGGCATGTTTCTTGGTTCCTGGATGCCCAAGTCACACTAGGAGATGCTGGCACGGCATGAGCAACAACTGCACGCCCTTCGCCAGCCCCTTCTCCTTCTGTGAAAGCACTCATTCCTGCAGAGTCAGGATATGGGGAGCGTCTGACCAGGGCCAATGACCAGGTCTTTCTGCAGCTGGGGGTTTCTCTACTGTCCTCAGGACACTGTCATACTAACTCTATGAACTTTCTCCTGCCTCCTGACAGTGGTGTTAGAAAAACTTATCAGGTCACCTCTCTTCTGGAAATGAATAGGTTAGGATCCCTAAACCTGGCCAACATTTGAGAAGGTACAAAGAATCACAGTGGGGGGCAAGTCTCCAGTCACGTGCCTGACAGAAAACAGACCCTTCTCCCGGGACTTCTACACAAGACTGGGACAGAGGCACTTCCCAGGAGACCTCCAGGTTGTAGATTTGGGCAATGATTCATCCAACCAACCTGGGAATATCACACATGCCACCACCTCCTCAGAGGGGAAAGGGAAAGGCAGGGAGAAAGCAATATGTTCAGACGGAAGAGTAAATAAATGTATGTTGGTTTCCATGACTGCTTTTGTCACTTGCTTCTCTCAACAGTGCCTGGCACCTGTTGGCTGTAGCACAGAAGGAATTGGGTGTACTGAGCACAAACCCTGCTTTGCCCAGCCCAAGGAGTTCTGCTTGGTGACCAGGCAGGTACCACAAGCACACGGCACACACTTGGCCTCTTTCCCCAGACCCCGACAGGGAACAGAAAACTTTCCTCAAGGGCACTACAGGACTTTTAGCAGCCCTTGTTGCCACTGGCTGGCATCGTCAGACAAACAGCTCTCCCCCAACTTTATGCTGTGCTTTCAAACCGGCAAAGCCCAGATTCTCCGAGGATCCCCAAGGTCCCAGAAACCGGAGTTCCTCGATTTATTTCAGGAGAATCAGGCATCATGGTTTCCTCCTCATTTGTGCATGCTGCCTGCCCTGCAGCCCACCTCCCAGCCCCTCCTCCATGCTGCTTCCCCGACTGAGCCTGAACCCTGCTCTCTGACCCCTGGCCTGAGACCAGAGCCCGGCTCCGACGGCTCCGCCCCGCGCCCAAGATGGCCGCGCCCATGTGCCGCCACAGAGCCAGCAGGCACGACTACCGGTTTCTTATTCTGAGGATCTAAAGAAAGAGGAGACCGTGGCTTTGGAAGATGGAGGGGCGGGAACTCCCCCGGGAGCACAGCAACAAGGAGGCCCGGCCGCGCGGGAGAACGGACTGGGAGAGCGGGCCTCGGCCTCGGAGGCGGCGGACTCGGATCGCCACGACAGTCCGCGCGGAGCCCGCTCGCCTCCCGCCGCCCGAGACGCCTCCCCAGCCTCTCGTACGACTCGTCGCGGAAAATGCTCGCACGCTCTCGTCGCTCCATCTAACCTCAGAGGGAGCCACGTCAGAATCCTTTGTCCCCGAAAGGCGCCGTGTTGTTGCCCATTGGCTGTGTTGCCCCCCGCCCCCAAAGCCCGCTCCTGCGCGTGCACAGCGTTCGGGCTCCCGGGGCGACGGCGAGCGGAAGTGCTCTGCTGACCCCGAGGGCGGTGCGAGTTGACGCTTGCGGTTGTTATCTGCCCTGAGACCTGGGGTTCCAGGAGGTGGAGTAAGGGGAGGCGGAGCTGGGGATGGGCTGGATGGGGAGGTCGGAGGGGCCTTGGGCAATGAGGTCGCGCCCCTGGGGGGTTGAGTGACAGGGCCTTGGTGGTGCGGGGAGGGGGCGGGGCTACGGGGGTCAGCGAATGATTGATCCATTGCTTGATTCGTTCAGCGACCGTTTACTCAGTGCCTAGTAAATGCGGGGCGCCCCTGTGTTTCACAGTAGTCTGTTCAGAATAGCTCTGTGAGTAGGTACTACGATGCTCTTTGTTTTACAGAGAGAAAGCAAGAACAGAAAGGCTGGGAAACCTAACCAAAGTCACACAGTGAAGTGGAGGGATCCTTTTTCTGTTTTCGTTTTTTCGGCATAACGCTTATGCCTTTGCAACAAACACACCCTAAATTTATCCCTTTGCTGGCTCACTGTCTCTCCCCTGCTAAGAGTATGGCTCCGCAAGATGGGGGAGCTCTGAAGTTTTGTTCACGTAGAACAGTAGAACAGTAGAACAGGCACACAGTAGGCCCTGACCTCTTGTTAAACGAATAAAAGCGGCAGAGCAGGCGGTCAGTTTCGTTCCAGAGCCCAGACCTTATCGGGCGGTAATTGAGCTCTTACTGAAGGTCAATTCTTAAAACTAGAGTGAGGCACTGTGCCTTCTGGTGGCAAGGAAAACTTTGCGGTTTTCCTCAACTTGGCTCCATCATGGAGGTTGCTAATTGCATCGCCTGTGTGGTCATTGCCTTTCCGGGGTCAGGTTTCATAGCTGAGCCCACGGCTCAGCAGCTTCAGACACCAGCTGATCTGCCATGGGCTTCCTTAGTTAGACTACAGAAGACCCAGTCTGAGGCCTCAGAAGGAGGTGCGCTCCCCGGGTCAGAGGCAGAGACATGGTCCTGAAGTGATGGTCCCAGCAAAGGTACCTTTGTCTTTGAATCCTTGGGTCCTGCCTCCTTAGAAATAAAATAGCTCCTCTGAGGGGAGTTGGAAGAGGAGCGCCAGCCCAGACCCCAGGGGCAGAGGGGGAAGGCTCACAGGACAGACCCAGATGCTCTGGTTAGAGGGAAGGGGCTCACAGGATAGCAGGTCCTAGAAGAACTGGACCTGCAGTGCCCTCTGTGCCTTCCTTCAGCTGAGAGAGAGCAAGGCTGACTCGGTGACTCAACTTCTAGCCACCATCAAGAGCTGTGTGATGGTGGTCAGTTGAACCCCTATTGGAGGAGAGGGATGAAGGTTACAGACGGATGGCGGGACGCTGCCCTGCTGTAGTGCCTGCAAAGGCAGGATCAGGCTGGAAAGATTGACTACCTGCCTCACGGGACTTTCTCCACTCGTGACACATTTGTGCACACATCATTATAGTTCCCTCTTGTGCCATGGGCTATTTTTTTTGTTTGTTTGTTTGTTTGTTTTTGGCCGCCCCGCGCGGCATGCGGGATCTTAGTTCCCCAACCAGGGATCGAACCTGCGCCCCCTGCGGTGGAAGCACAGAGACTTAACCATTGGACCGCCAGGGAGGTCCCCTGGGCTATTTTTGGATTTGAGTCAGTCCCATAGTATAAACAACCCACTTACCTGTAGCGGAAATGTTGAATCTCCTCTACCCTGACTAGATGACCAAAGAGGTGTCTTTGGTTTCTGTGTGTCTGTGACATTTCAGCGTGGTCTCTAGGTAGGGCCATCACCGAGCTCTGCTGCCTCTCATTTTGATGCTAGTAACTGGGTCTGGGAAGTGGCTCATCAAGCTCCATCTTGCTGAGGCCTGTTGTGCTGATCCTAAGGCAGGGATTGCTACAGTAGCAATGGTTAACAAAAGCTCCTTGCTGAAACTGTGTTTTGAACACCGCCAAATAAGGAAGAGCATGGCGATCAAATGGACATAATGGGAAATAAGGAAGTATTGGGGCGGGAACAGGGTGTTGGTGGCCCACTGAAGGGCGGAAGGAGCCTGGCACAAGGTCAGTGGTTTCCAGCTCCATGTGGAACTGACCAATACCTGGCCCTTAACCTCCCTCTGCCCCCCTCCATTCCTCCCTCCTCGCCCCTCCCTTCTGCCCTGTGCTCAGCTCTGGCTTGTCTCCTTCCTCCAGACCACAGCAAGCTGTCCCTGTCCTCCAGACTTTGCTCAGGGTCTATCACCTCCAGGGCTCAGTGTGATAATAGGTGATTTGCAATCATTTCTCCTTTTTATTTTACTAGTAAATGATATTGTGAAAAATGAAAAATGCAAGTACATAAAAGAGGAAAGGTGGAATCACCACTGGAAGGTAAGCAGTGTCAACATTTTCATAAATGCTCTTCTGGACTGCTCTTCCTCAATAAATACATATTGCTTAACAAAGGAGATCGCGCTGCACTTGCTTTCTGGTAACCTACTTTTAAATATGTTAAGAGATGAGAACAGGATTGCATTGCATTTTTAAAGCCCATGTGGTCTTTCCCACATTGTGTGTCTAATTTTTGATCTGAGTCCCCTTTGCTGGAGGTTTAGTTGCTTCCAAATTGTTGAATGGTGGAAACACCTACAGTTAACATCCTTGTAGCCTGTGCTTATTTATGATTGCCTTTTTATGATACATTTCCAGGCATAGAATTCCTGAGAGAAAGGAGATGTCAGGTTGTTAATGGCTTCCGAGGAGATGTCTTTAAACACAAGTCATAAATCTGTCCAAGCAGAGATAATAAATTCACGGGGAAAACCCACAGGATCTTAGCCGTGTCCCAGGGGAACAGGCTGGAGCTACCAGGCCACGTGTCCAGATCATCCCCGCTGTGGGGCAAGAGTGATTGTTATGAAGCTGGTGATGGTGGTCTCATGGCTGTAGGCACTGATCTCGACCCTCCTAATTCTGCCTTCGTAGATCTCCATCCTTTGTCAGGGCAGAGCCAGATGGCCGTGTCCCAGGTGAGTTCCTAATTTACCCCCTACTTTGTTTCCAGTGAATTTGAGGCAGCAATTAGGAAATTATATTGCAGCCTTGAAAAATCTGTCAGTCCCCCTCAGCTCTGGCTGTTTTCTGTTCAACCTGTCATCCACCTCAGGTTCTCCAATCCTTCCCCTCCCCACCAAAAAAAAAAAAAAGGGGGGTGTAGAATGAAAGACACCTCTCAACTACTTCCCTTTGGGAACTGCACTTCCTCTTTTCCTTCTCAGAGAAGATTGTTTACATACATAGAGTTACCTTCCTTCCAGTTCACTTTTTTCTTTTTAATTAGGGAAAATAAGGAAAGTAAATCGATGCTTAATGTTTTAAAATGCATATAAAAATAGTAGCCCAATCATCTGTATTCCTTCTCCACCCAGTACCTCATTCTTCCTCAGAGATGCCCACTTTTAACATTTTGATGATAAGGCACTGTAGATGCATTTACATCAGTGTAATTAAGTGAAAACAGACGTATGTGTAACATGTTTTTGCACAAATGCCATCACATTCCCATACCCATCTTGCTTTCCCCACATGATTATATCCTGGGTGTTGTTTCTCATCAATACAGAAAGATTATTTCAGTTCCTATTTCGTGGTATGGATGTATCATTTAACTATTTCTCTATTCGTAGATATTGGGGTTTTTATTCATTTTTTTTTTACTATTATAAACAGTGCCTCATGAACAGCTTTCTATGTATCTATAAGCTCAGTAGTATAAGTGTTGTGGAGGGTTCACATGGAAATCAGATTGCTGAATAAAAGCCTGGAAAATTGGATCACAGAAATTATCTGGTCTTCGAAAATTAATGAAAGTAGTAATTATGAAGGATTTGGGAGTACAAATTTAAATGTAAGATGAAAAGGCACCCAATTCATTTTATGAAGCCACTTAAATTTGATGAAGATACTACAAAAAAGAAAATTATAGACCAGCTTCGCTTAAGAATATGAATGCCCAAAATTTTAAAATATTCTGCATAGAACAGTAATAAATTGAATTACACATTTTTTAAAGTAATGCATGCACAGGGTAAAAATTTCAAGCAAAAGCTTTGTTCAAGAAAAGGTAAAAAATAATTCTCCCTCTCACTCTGTCCCCATGTCTCCTTCTTCAGTGTTTCATACATTCTTCCAGAGATAACGTATGCATCTCTATCTAGATATATGAATCTCTTAAAAATTTTTTTTTTACAAATTAAAACACATTCTGGTCCTTGTCTTAATGATCATTCCATTGCAGTTGTACATAGCTTATCCCAGGGATTCTGAACTGTGGAACTATCGCCGTTTTGGGCCAGATTATTCTTTGTTGTTTGGGACGGTCCTGTGCATTTTAGCATGTATAGCAGCATCCCCGGCCTCTATCCGCTAGATGCCAGTAGCACTCCCTCCCCCAGTTTTGACAACCAGAATGTCTCCCAACATTGCCAAATGTCTCCTGGGGGACAAAATTACACAAGGTTTCAAACCAGTGGTCTACCTTATTTACAAAAATAGCCACTTGATATTCTACTGGATGGAAATGCCATTTATTATTTACCTTTCTCCTAGTGATGTATATTTAGGATATTTCTAGGCTTTTGCTACCATAAACAACATAGCAGTGAATATCCATGTACATTCCAGTTGTATGCATGTGAGTACATCTTTCTAGAAGTGACATTTCTAGGTCAGTGGCTACACACATTTTGAATTTTGATTTAAGATTGTCAAATTGCCCTCCAAATAGCATGTAGCAGTTTGTACTCCTGGCAGCAGTATGATGCCTTTTCCCATAAACAGGCAATCACAGTGATTTTTGCCATTGTGAGGGGAAAAAAGAGTGGTGCATTTTAATTTGCATTTCTTGAATTGAGTGTCTGTTCATATTTTTAAATGCCATTTGCACTTTTTCCTTTCAGATGATTATTCTAAGTTGTTTGCCCATTTTTCTCTTGGGTGTGGAATTACTTTGATTGCTGATTGCTAGCTCTTTATGTTAACTTAATAAGTAAATTAGACCTCTATCATGTATGTTGTAAATATTTTTTCATGGTTTCTCATTTGACTGGGTTTACGTATCTTGGAGAGTAGACACTTAAATTTTTAAAATGTGGTCTAATTTCACAATCTTTAGTGGCTTCTAGATTTCATGTATTGCTTCAAAAGGCTTTTGTGAGTCAAGATTATAAAAATGTCATTTCAGTTATGGGGAAAGGAGTGGTTAATGAATGATGGTGGCACAACTGAGTTTCCATCTGGATGGAAACAAAGCTAGACTCTTCTACATCATATGAAAGTAAAATGCCAGATTGATTAAAGAACTACATATATATTTGAGAAATTAGATGAAAATTTAAGAGGATATTTCTGTAACCTTGCTCAATGCAAGAAATATTTTTAATGAAATACAAAACCCAGAAACCATACAGAGAAAGACTGTCAGATTAGACTGCATTAAAATGTTAAAATCTGTACAGTCAAAATACATTTGAGGCTGAAAGGCAGTGCATATGATACACAGAGGATTTATATACAGAAAATGCAAACTGATGATACAAAAAAGACCAAAAATGTGATAGAAAAATAGAAAGATAGTACAGGCAATCCAAAAAAAAAAAGGGGTGATGCCATAAGGGAAGATGTTTACCTTTTCCTTATGGCTCATTTTTATTCCTCCTTTTCTGTTGCATTCCAGCAAATGAAACCAGTCTTGTCCCTTCTACTAACTGTTTGCCTTCCAGGTGGAAGTGTGTGTGTATGTGTGTGTGGGGGGGGGGGTGTACAAAAAAACCCAAAATTTTTGCACGGGTTGTTTTTAATGAAAATATGCTCCTACTATGCATACTCTGCTTTTTTTCATTTAACAAAAATATATCAGACATCCTTTCATGTCAGCCAGTTTTTATAATGGCCATTTTAGAGTATAGCCATAACAATTTATTTAACCACTCTGTCATCCACCCAGTCCAGATGCAGCTTGTTGACTGTCAGGGTTCATTCTTATCAGAAGCAATGTTGCCTGGTGATATAGCTGTCATGCCACCATTATTAGATTCCCAGGAACACAGGACATTGAGGGTCATCTCCCCTGACTTTTTGCTAATACAAATAATGCTGCCTTGACCATCCTTATGGCCATATAAATATTTCAGTAGGATAGAGTCCTGGTTAAAATAGGAGGAAAAAAATGTAATAGGTACTGCCAAACTACCTGTCAACCAGCCTTCTGTGAGAGTCCTCATGTTCCTATATGAGGACCAGTGGCTCATGAACAGTGAGCCACTCGTGAACAGTGGCTCTTCTCTATCTTTTGAATGTTTACCAACCTTATAGGTAAAAGACAGTATCTTACTGTTTAATTAGCATGTATTTGAACTTTAATGAGGTTTATAATCTATTTGTATGTTTATGCTTGTATTTTTGTTGCTATGAATCTTTTGTCCATTCCATTGAGTTGTCTTTTCTTAACTGACATCAAGAAGTCTAGGGTAACAATCCTAGAAAGGGCACTGCTGCATTAAAGAGTATTTGCAACATACATTTTGATGTATATTAACCTGTTGCTCCACCCCCTCCCCCCCGAAGGCAATAAATAGTTTATCACTTCTTTGGTGTTTTTCTACACACTTGACTGCAGTAGGTATTATCAACCTGTTTAATGTTTAAGAAGCTGAAGGGTATAAATAAGTCCTGGAGATCTAATGCCCAGCATAGTGATTATAGTCAGTAGTACTGTATTATAAACTTCAAAGTTGCCGAGAGACTAGATCTTAATTGTTCTCACTACAAAAAAGAAATGATAATTGTGTGATGTGATAGAGGTGTTAGCTAATGCTGCTGGACTGGTGGTAATCATATTGCAAAATATAAATGTATCAAATCAACACATTGTACATCTTAAACTTACACAATGTTATACGTTAATTATTTCTCAATAAGAAAAAGAATCTGAAGGGTGATAAATGGTATACTATTATAAATTTATTTCACATTCCTCCAGTTATACTGTATTAGGTTGTGGTCTCTTTCTTAAAGATTTGTTAGAATTTTAGTGTATGAAGGAAATTAGATCATTGTTATGTAGCTTACAAATATTTTTACCACTTTGATACTGATGTTTGAGAATTTAAAAAATTATTTTCTTTCTGCTATTTAGAAATTTCTAATGTCTAGGTAATCAAGTTTGCCAGTCTTTAGCTATATGTCTTCTGAATTTGCGGATGGCTTAGAAAGACTTTTGCCACTCTAGAATTATAAAAACTTTCAACTAGTAATTTTATGGTCATCCTGCACACATTTAAATCTCTGACATATCTGTAATTTATTTTGGAGTTCGGAGTGGGATAGCTAATGCAGCTTTATGGTATGCTTTTTCCCTGCATAAATACCTAGCCAGATTTTGCTAATGACTTCTTTTCTACAGCGATTTGAGATACTTTCATTCTGAACTAAATTCTGACCCTGTGTGTGTAGGATCTGTTAGTGGTTTTTAACTTTCTTCATTGTCATTACTGAAGCATAACACTAAGTATAGCATGAATAAAATTCTTCCTCCTCATTAGGGAAATCTGACCTTGAGTTAACCTGGTTTTAGCTTTGTGTCCCTGGAAACCCAATAATGGTGGAATGACAGCTGTATTACCAGGCATTGTTACTTAGGATCAAAATGACTCTTTTCTTTTCTTTTTAATCTGTACAAATCAAGCATGTTATTTATATAGCAAGGAAGCACTCATTTATTCTCCATTTAAATACCAGACTTGAGATTTAAGATCACGTTTGGCAGTGTACTGCAGGATGCTAAATAAGACTTCACTCATACCGCTTCGGATTTCTTGATATCTTGTTACGTTTTCCATCATCCACTGGAACAATTAGTTCAGCTTCCTTAATCTAAACTCGAAGTTTCCCGGATGTAAAAGCCAAAATGACTCTTGATTGGTAAACAAACTGCACCTGGACTGGGAGGATGGTGAATAACTGAAAATAGCTGGTAGGAAGCCACCGATTTGGATTTTCCTGAGTCCAGTGTAACTCTCATAACTGGGCATGTCCTTTGCCAGGACCTTGGAAGATGTGCCCAGGGGCCTGTTACAAGAGATACTGGTACATGGAGCAGCTTCCGGCTTCTAAGCCAGATACTGCCTGCACTCGCCAGTGTGGCCCTGTTCCCGGGCACCTCAGGCGGGCAGGGGCAGGTTGAGCTACTGGATTGTACTGAGAACTCCTCTTGCTGGCGTCACTGCCCTTTGGCCCACTGTTTCCTGTCTCGCTCTGCAAAGCTGAGTAAACTGGTGCCACATATGGCCCATGGGGGCCTTGTGGGTGCAAAATGTCTCCTTGAATTTAAGGCCACCAAGGGTGGGTGGGACAGGATGGGATCCAGAATGTAAATAGGTGGATTATTGCTCTCTGATAGGAATCCAGGCACTTAGAGAAGTAAATTCTTATTTGGTGGTGATAAGATCAAATACAGACCTTTACTTTTTTACCTCAATCTGCTGACCAGGCCAGATACAGTCCTGTTCTTTGACTCATGATTGATTGGATAATCCGCACTGCTGGTCATGATTGAGTAGTTGTGTTTCGAACTGTTTGTTCTAGATCTACATCCCCTTCAAAGCCTTCTCTGTCAGCCCTAAGCAGAACTGACTTCTCCCTCTTCTGGGTTCCCTGCCCTACCTCTGCCGTTGCCTCCTTCCTTTCCTCCCGCCCTTTCATGTATGAGTTTGTAAGTGTTGTTTTTCTCCCTCTACTAGACTGTATGTAGCTCCTTCAATTCAGGAGGTGTTTGTTTTTATTAACCTTTACATCCTAAGAACTTATCAGCTTGGTCTCCAGTCAATAAATACCTGTTGGAAGAATGAATTTCCAGGGTAAGACATTTCTAACACTCGATCTCTTTCCCCATAGAGTTTAAAATAATTTTAGTTACATAAGCACCCTATATACTATACTATGTCAAATTGTGGATGGTGAACAGCGTAAGAACAATTACGTAGAGAAAGGCAATGCAGTGTCTAAAAAGTGCGTGCGGAAACCAGACTGAATGGACTTTAATCCTTAATTCCTGCCTGTGTGACCCTGGGCAGGTGACCTCACGCTCTGTGAGCCTTCCTGTCCTCATCTGTCAGGGTTCTCCTGGGTGGTGGGGAGGACTGAAATCTTTCTACGTGTGAAGGACGTAGGATGGGCACAGAGTGGGCACTTGATGTAACATACTGTCTCCGTCCTCAAGCCAATCACTGGGCTAAGGAGGAGTGTGCTGTTGCAGGGGACCTTGACCTTCAGGGACATGTTTGTGGACTTCACCCTGGAGGAGTGGCAGCAGCTGGACGCCACTCAGAAGAACCTCTGCAGGGATGTCATGCTGGAGAACTACAGCCACCTGGTCTCCGTGGGTGAGGGACCCTCCACAGGGTGACTGGAACGCACCCCCTCATGTCTCCCTCTCTCTCGGCTGCTGCAGCTCAGGGGCGTCTGGGCCCTGAATGAGTCGGGCCTCAGGCTCACGGTCAAGAATTCATAATGGCGTTTGCACCCTGCACGGGATGTCCGTGCTCTCACCTTCTCTGTGGATGGTCTGCACTGAGGGCCCGCTAGCTGGGCTCACGGGGCAGTCACCGAGGCCAGACCATCTCTGCCCTGCAAGGATGGGCCTCGGTTCCGGAATGCCTCATGTGTCAATAACAAAGTCCTCTGTCATTTCCCCTCAACAGGATTCCTCATGGCCCAACCAGGTAGGATCTTCAGGTTGGGACAAGGAGAAGAGGAGGCCAGGATGGCAGCTGGAGAAAGCCCAACACGGAGGTGTCCAGGTGAGCCCGCACTGGGCCAGTTGGGCCATGGCGAGGGGACCTGGTGGGTCAGGGAGAGCTTGGCCTTGGGGGCGCGCCCAGGAGTTCTCAGAAACCCCAGACTTGGGGGCACAATTCGGGTCTGATGGAACGAGCTGCTGTGATATCCACACGATGCCCCACCTGCTGCCCCTCTGCAGCCCCTTGTTCTTGGGGTTCAGACAGAGGCAGCCACTGCTGTTCTGTAGATCCCGTCTCCACCTTCCAGCATCTGGGTGGCTAGGGAGACGTGCCCAGCCTTGTCTCCTTCCTCCTCCCTCTCCTTTCTGGAAGGTGTTGGGACTTTGCCCCTCTCTTGGGCATTTGCGTGTTCATCAGAAGACAAGCAGATGGAGGGGTGGTGTTTCCTCTTTCCTTGGCATACTGTGGGCCCTCGAAGTCTGAAACGCGGAGTCTTTAACCTCAGGGATATTATCCTACCTGGTTTACTGGAGTTGGGATGGACAAAAAAGCTTTGCTAGTGACCTTCAGCTCTACCAGGCAAGTGAGAATGGTCTCATGGAGATTGTCCTCCAATATTTATAATGATATAATATCAATCCTATACAAACCCTTTAGCAAATAAGGAGGAAATAACTCCCAGCAAGTTTTTTAGACCAGCATTACCCTGACACGTGACTGAGAAATTAAAGGGAAAGAAAAGTACAGACCAATAAATTTCATGAATATTGATGTACAAACCCTTAACAAAATATTTAGCAAATGGAATCCAATAATATTTGAAAATGAATGCAAGGTTAACATTCAGAATTCAATTTAATTAAATATATTAACAGAATAAAGGCAAAAACATATGATCATCTCAACGGTTACAGGAAAATAATGTGGCAAAATTAATATATGTTCATGATAAAAAAAACCCTTAATAAACTAGGAATAGAAAGGAACTTCCTCAATCTGTTAAAGGGCATCTACAAAACACCAACATCATATTGAATGGTACAAGCCTAAACACTTTCTCTCAAGCTCATTAATTCTTTCCTTGGCTGTAATGAGTCTATGATGAGCCTGGTATCCCTAGGAGTAAGATTGATGGGCACCAACAGAATTGCTGTTTAATATTACAATCAGAAAAAGGCAAGACTTGGGAATTCCCTGGCCTAACCAGGGACTAACCACTGGACTCCGCACTTCCATTGCAGGAGGCTCGAGTTCGATCCCTGGTAGGAGAACTAAGATCCTGCAAGCCAGGTGGTACGGCGAAAAAAAAGAAAAAAAAAAGGCAAGATTCAAAGAGAGGAGTCTGAGGGCAAATGCTTCATTAAAAAGTGAGGGTCCCTTGCTGAGTTCCCAGACCTGAGCCAAATTTTAGATCTGGAACCAATTGTCTAGAGAGGTGCCCATGTCCCTCATAGGAAGAACCCTACAACATTGTAGCAAACATAAAATACTTACCTTAGTCCCTTCCCAAAGGAACCTATGGCCATTTATTTGGGTGACTATAGTCACTGGGGAAAAGGGAATATTTTTAGGACTATTGGACACAGCTTTCTGAGTTGACATTAATACCCAGACATGCAAAGCATCACCATGGCCCTCCTGTTAAGAGTGGGGGCTTACTGGGTACAGGTGTTACACTGAGTCTTGGCTTAAACCTGATTCACAGTGGCCCACTGCACATGCAGACCCACCCAGTGGTGATTTCCTCAGTCTCCTAGTATATAATTGGAATTCATATACTTAGCAGTTGGACCATTTACTACCTCTCTCCTCACCTGTAAAGTTTGTTAGCTGATAATTTATGTAACGGTATTTAGTAGTTACAGAGTAAAGAACTATGGAGATAACTTATTTTTATCCAAAAAAATCACATACAGATATTACAATCAATCACAGGATACCCATTTTTAAGATGTAAAACATATACTCAAAACCATACACTCAGACAACCACATGGAAAAGGAATAGGGAATATATAGACGTATGTGAAAATGGGGTCATTTTAAGAAGAGAATGGTGTCATATATTAAAGACAAAGCTGAATGGGAAAATGGATTGGAAGACAGAATCAAGTATGCAAAAGCTCATTTTATTGGTAGTTTCTGCAGACATTTAAAAAATTAAAAAATCAATAATCCTACCACCCAAGTGATAATCTGGATAATCTGCTTAATAATTTGTTGTATTTCCTTCCGAGCTTTTTGTTCTGTGTCTACCTATACACACACACCTAAAACAGATACAAATATAAAACAAATATATTTGTATACATATATATGTGCAAGTAATTTTACTCAGCATAAAACTGCTACTTTTCTGCCATCCAGAGTCACTGATATCATGGTGTATTATCCATCCTTGATGTATTTTTTATAATGTAAATTATATGGTACATTGTTTTATGTTTTTTCACTTAGCCAGTTACCATGAACATTTCCCCAAATCCTCAAACATGAGAAAATTTTTAATTAGTGCATACTATTCTATCTTATTGATATGTCAGTTTTTAATCAATTGACTATTGGATATTCAATTTATTTTTTTCTATTTTAAATAATACTGTGTTAAGGGAGATAAGCTGAAAATTAAAGATCTTTTATTGACTAATAAAATGAGGCATAAATGTAACCATAAAATGATTACCCTTAAATATTAAGTTGTAAGCACTGTTCCTAAGTGAGGTGTGTCAAAGCTTAATATATGCCTTTTCTGTAAGGGGTTTGCATTTCTGCACTGAAAGTGCTGATGAATATGTATAAGATCTCCTGTTTGAGCTCCTTTGTTTCAGGGATCATGATGACTCATCCTCCGTCACACCACTTAAGGAAGCAATTTTTCTATTTTGTTTAAGAAGTAAACTGGGAGTTGGCCCTAGCTAGGATTAATAATTTTTGCTTTATATTTTTCTTTCAAAAATGTCATCCTCTACTCCACGGTGAACATATCTTAATGACTGAGTGCTTGTTTGCAACCTCTGCACCTTTCACACAAAATGTGTGGTATAGACTATGGAACATATTTCTCTCATAATTTCTAACACAGTTTTCTAAGCTCATTAAATTCTTTGTTTTTCCTCAGCATAAATACTCTGATAGGCAAGGACATTTAAATTCTTTCTAAAGTCTTTTCCACATCAATATATTCACAGTTTTGCCACTTTTGAATTCTCTGGTATACAGTTCTCCACTTGTGTAAGAATTCTGGGTGAAAAATTGATCACATTTATTATATGCTTCTGGAATTATACTTTTGTGACTTTTATTAAGTTAACTCAACATTAAATAATATATGAAGAGTTTTTGACATTTTTTGATATTTATAAGGTTACTCCCCAGGATGAATTGATATATAATATAATGAGGTGTAACTAGTGAAATTATCTCACACTAAAGTATATTAATAGGTTTTCTCTCCTGTATGACTTTTCTGATGTTTAATGAGAGTTGACTTCCCACTGAAGGCTTTGCCACATTCCCTGCATTCATAAGGTTTCTCTCCTGTATGAGTTCTGTGATGTACAATGAGAATTGATTTCACACTGAAGGCTTTGCCACATTCACTACATTCCTAGGGTTTTTCTCCTGTATGAATTCTCTGATGTTTAATGAGAGTTGACTTCCTACTGAATGCTTTCCTACAGTCACTGCATTCATAGGGTCTCTCTCCTGTATGAATTCTCTGATGTTTAGTCAGTGGTGACTTTTCACTGAAGGCTTTCCCACATTCTTTGCATTTATAGGGTTTTTCTCCTGTATGAGTTCTGTGATGTACAATAAGGGTTGACTTCTCACCAAATGCTTTCCCACATCTTCTGCATTCATAAGGTTTCTCTCCTGTATGAGTTCTATGATGGACAGAGAGGTGTGATTTTCCACTGAAAGTCTTCCCACATATGCTGCATTCATAGGGTTTCTCTCCTGTATGAACTCTCTGATGAACAGAAAGGTGTGACTTTCCCCTGAATCCTTTTCCGCATTTACTGCACTCATAAGGTTTCTCTTTTGTATGAGTTCCCTGATGTTTAATGGGGGTGGGCGTCTCATCAAAGGCTTTCCCATGTTTATTGCACTCAGGTTTCTCTGTATGAGTCCTTTGATGTGTAAGGCTGGACTTACCACATTTGATAGCTTCATAAAATGCTTGTCTAATGTGTGTTTTTTCATGTCTAATAAGGTGATATGAACTCTTAAAAGATTTTGCACATTCACCACATACAAATGGTTTCTCTCCTGTATGAGTTTGCTGATGTTTAATCAGAGTTGACTTCTGGATAAATGTTTTCCCACATTCACTGCATTCATACGGCTTCTCCCCTATATGAGTTCTCTGGTGTGCAATGAGGGTTGACTTCTGGCTGAAGGCTTTTGCACATTCACAGCATTCATAAGGTTTCTCTCCGGTGTGAGTTCTCTGATGTAAAACAAGGTTTGCTTTCTGGATAAACACTTTTCCACATTCAGAACATTTATAGAATTTCTCCCCAGTTTGAATTCTTGGACTTTTTTAAGGGCTTGATTATGGTGGAGGGCTTTTCCATGTTCATTAGGCTCAAAGAATTTCTTTCCAGGTTGAGCTTTATCATCAAGATTAGAATGGAAGCATAATTTCCAATATGCCTTACATTCATCATCTTTCTTTCTTACATAGCTTCTACTTTGACTAAGAAAATTTAAATTATGTTTTGAACACTTTCCCCATGAATCATATTTAGGGAGTCTTTGTCTTATAGAAACAAAGTTTGTGTTTGGATAAATGATTTTTCTGTATGTTCTGAATTCTTGGCCACTTCCATCCTTCAGTGTTTCCTTATCAATGGATGCAGCTTGCCAGAGAGGTTTGTCTTGGCTTTCCTTGTGATTATCTATCGGGTCACCAACTTGCCAGAATTCTAGGGAAAAAATACAATGAATCATCAAACTTGTAAATATTTCTACTATAATGTTATGGCATAAAATTAATTCATAAATGCCCTGCTGTGAACTCCTATTAATGGACCTGAGCTGATGTGGATGAACTCTCCCTATGCTCCACCACCACCACCTCCCTCAACTGTAAATACAAAGAAATGCTGGCCCATATTTAACAGAAAATAATTTAATACCCAGTCAAGCTCAAAACCAAGAAAAGAAAGTTTTTAGGTGTCAAAACTGAAGTGAGAGTTTAAAGTGATGGGGTGAACAGAAACTGAAGGTTGAAGATTTGCAGGGGAATCCAGACCACAGGGCACAAATGTTCAGGAAACTAGAATATAATTTGCACTTAAAGTAGGAGCCACAAAGGGCATCCATGCGTGTTAAACAGGAACTAGAAAGACTCCCCACTGGTCAAGGAAATTGGAAAGAAGGATATTATATATAAGAAATCAAAAGCCTGATATGATACTATATATAGAAATCCCTAAAGACTCCACACAAAAACTACTAGAACTGATAAATTCAGCACGGTAGCAGTATACAAGATTAACATCTAGAAATCAGTTACATTTCTTTACACTAACAGTGAAATATCAGAAAAGGAAAGTAAATAAACAACCCCTTGTAAAATCACATCAAAAAATGAAATACTTAGGAATAAACTTGACCAAAGAGGTGAAAGACTTATATGCTGACAACTATAAAACATTGATAAAGGAAACTGAAGAGGATTTGAAGAAAAAATATCCCATTGTCTTGGATTGGAAGAATTGTTAAAATGGCCATACTACCCAAAGCAAACTATAGATTTAATGCGATCCCTATCAAATTGCCCATGACATTTTTCACAGAACTAGAACAAATAATCCTAAAATTTATACGGAACCATAAAAGACCCAGAATTGCCAAAGCCATCCTGAGGAAAAAGAACAAAGCAGGAGGCAAAACCCTGCCAGACTTCAGACAATACTACAAAGCCACAGTAATCAAAACAGCATGATATTGGCACAAAAACAGACATATGAATCAATGGAACAGAATAGAGAGCCCAGAAATAAATCCGCACACCTACAGTCAATTAATTTTCGACAAAACAGGCAAGAATATACAATGGAGAAAAGCCAGTCTCTTCAGCAAGGTGTTTTGGGAAAGTTGGACAGCTGCATGTAAATCAATGAAGTTAGAACACATCCTCACACCACACACAAAAATAAACTCAAAATGGCTTAAAGACTTAAATATAAGACATGACACCATAAAACTCCTAGAAGAGAACATTCTCTGACATAAATCCTACCAATGTTTTCTTAGGTCAGTCTACCAAGGCAATAGAAATAAAAGCAGAAATAAACAAATGGGACCTAATCAAACTTATAAGCTTTTGCACAGCAAAGGAAACCATAAACAAAATGAAAAAGCAACCTATGAAATGGTAGAAAATATTTGCAAATGATGTGACCAACAAGGGCTTAATTTCCAAAATATACAAAGAGCTCATACAACTCAATAACAAAAAAACAAACGGCCTAATAAAAAAAATGGGCAGAAGACCTAAATAGACATTTCTCCAAAGAAGACATACAGATGGCCAATAAGCACATGAGAAGATGCTCAACATCGCTAATTATTAGAGAAATGCAAATCAAAACTACAATGACGTACCACCTCGCACCAGTCAGAATGGCCATCATTAAAAAGTCTACAAATAACAAAAGCTGCATTAGGATGTGGAAAAAAGGGAACCCTTCTATACTGTTGGTGGGAATGTAACTTGGTGCAGCCACTATGGAGAACAGTATGGAGGTTCCTCTAAAAACTAAAAATAGAGTTGCTATATGATCCAGCAATCCCACTCCTGGGCATATATCTGGACAAAACTATAATTCGAAAAGATACATGCACCCCTATGTTCATAGCAGCGCTATTAATAATAGCCAAGATATGGAAGCAACCTAAATGTCCATTGACAGATGAATGGATAAAGATGTGGCATACACACACACACACACAATGAAATATTACTCAGCCATAAAAAGAATGAAATAATGCCATTTGAAGCAACATGGATGGACTTAGAGATTATCAAACTAAGTGAAGTCAGAAAGAGAAAGACAAATACCATATGATATCACTTATAGGTGGAATCTAAAATATGACACAAATGAACCTATCTATGAAACAGAAACAGACTCACAGACATAGAGAACAGACTTGTGGTCTGTTCCAGGGTCTCTGTGCCAAGGTGGAGGGGGCACAGGGGAGGGATGGATTGGGAGTTTGGGACTAGCAGATGCAAACTATTACGTATAGAATGGATAAACAACAAGGTCCTACTGTATAGCACAGGGAACTATATTCAATATCCTGTCATAAACCATAATGGAAAAGAATATATATGTATAACTGAGTTACTCTGCTGTACAGCAGAAATTAAACACAACATTGTAAATCACCTATACTTTAATAAAATTAAAAAAAATCAAAAGCCTAGTTCTGTAACTCAATCCAAATGATTATAAGTGTAGTACAGAGCCCATAAGCTGAAAAATTAAAGTAAAAATTTGTCCTGTATTAGTAGGTTCCTAGTAGTGGCAAGCTTTCCAAAAGATATATTCTTATGTTTTTATAGCTTAGGGATCACAGGATATCTATGGAATACCAATTTTCACTGAAGAGTTCACAGTAAAAAATTAACAACTTCACAAGGAAATGACCCATCATGAAAGAGAATCAGCAGATACATTTAAAGATACTCCCATTCCTAGAACTGTAGCTAGTAGAACCATGTGAACTTCAAAATAAATATATTTCAACTATTCAAAGAAATAAGGTAAGAACTAGACTATGGGGGAAAAAACTAGAAAATTATATACAGGCATTATTTTTAAAACTCTAAATAAAGAGGTTGAACAGTAGATAGAAGTTGAACTTCTATCTACTACTTCTATCTAGTCACAGATAAAGACAGATTTAACAAATTAGATGACAGATCTTGAGAAATCACCCAGAATGTAGCATGAAGAGCTAACAATGGAAATATGGTAAGAGAAATAGAGAAATGATAAGTTCCAAAATAGGTTTAATAGCAAATCCAAATGGAAGACTAGAGAAAAAGGGAGAGGGGGCAATATGCCAAGAAACGGGTTAACAGAGCAACTCTGAGACTGCTATACTTAGAAAGGGCAGCTTGCAAGGTTGGCCCTTGGCTGCCATATGGGAATCTGGAGTTCAGGAATGTCCCCACCACTGCCCAACTGATAAGGCTGCTTGTACAAACAATGTGATTTAAGCAGAACATTTCCTTTCCTTCTGGGGGTCTGGAATTTTGGTATGTGCTAGGCAGTCTGTGATGTGAGGACGCTGACTGAGTCTCTAATGGGCTTCCCTGGGCATACACATCAAACACATGTTGCTGCACTTTCACTGCTGGGAGAAGTGTGCCCTGTGTGACCCTAGGTGGGAGGGAGAGAGCATAAGGAACCCTGTACATGGAGTCCTCCAGATTCTGCTAATGTCTTTTTCCCTTATGCTCTAGTTGTATATCCTTACTATATCACTGTAATAAATTTTAGCTGTAAATACAACTAGATGCCAAGTCCTGGGAGTCCCTCTCGAGAATCTCTGAATGTGGTAGTGGTCTTGGGGGACCCCCAATCTAAGGCAATATTTGAAGAAACAATGACTGGCAGTTTTCTGGTATGGAAGAAAGGCATGTATCCTACCCTTAAATGTCCAGAGTCCTGAGTGTGGTAAATAAAAGCAAATCTGCACCTAGACACAGTTCTGTGTAACCGTAAGACTTTAACAAAGTACGTATTGAAAGCTACCATGGAGAAATTTTAAAAATCACCTATAAAGAAACAATTAGGTCAGCAATAGATTTCATCAGCTAAAAAAGAAGCCAAAAGATTAAATATTTTCAAAGTCCTGAGAGAAGATGTCACCTTAGAACTCTATCCCCAGATAAATTATTGCAATGAAAGATGACAAAATAAAGATGTTTTTGGACAAGAAAAGACAGAGAATTTGCCACACACAAAGCCTGCTAAGAATAATGCTTAGTACTGAATTACTCAGGAGGAAAATGACCAAAGGGGAAAAAGGCAGGGGGGAGGGTAAAGAAAATCCAGCAAAGGCAGGAAAAAAGAGGTAAAGGAAAAGCAGGATATCTAGAAAATACAATAAAATAAGAAATACAAATAAAGTAGTAGCACAATAAGTATTAACCCCATTAATTATAGGCCCACCATATTAAATTGTACTTTTAAAAATCAGCTATATGTTTCAAAAGACAATTAGAGGGCTTCCCTGGTGGCGCAGTGGTTGAGAATCTGCCTGCCAATGCAGGGGACACGGGTTCAAGCCCTGGTCTGGGAAGATCCCACATGCCGCGGAGCAACTAGGCCCGTGAGCCACAACTACTGAGCCTGCGCGTCTGGAGCCTGTGCTCCGCAACAAGAGAGGCCGCGATAATGAGAGGCCCGCGCACTGCGATGAAGAGTGGCCCCCACTTGCCTCAACTAGAGAAAGCTCTCGCACAGAAACGAAGACCCAACACAGCCATAAATAAATAAATTAATTAAAAAAAAAAAGATAATTAGAGCCAAAAGAGAGAAATGTTGAAAATAAAATCATAGAAATATACCTGGTACTTAATAACCAAAGGAAAATTGGTAAGACAATGCTTATGTTATACAAAACAGAATGACCTGGATGCCAAAAGCAAGTAAGGACAGAATATGACAATATTATAAAGCAATTTCACTTACATAGATGCAAAACTCTTAAATATACAAGGCAAATTGATTCTATTTATGACAGAAAAAAGGTTATACATCTAGTAATGTTGAAAATGTATATACCCTACTATGTATTGCACATATAGTTATACCAGAGAGAAATTCTGCAAATATGTACATGTACAAGAATGGCAACAAGATATTAGAAACAACCAAATGCCCAGCAATAGAGGCTTGGATTGATGGACTGTGATACTCAGATGTTGGAATGCTATGCAGGAGTGAAAAATGAATGAACTAAATCAAAAATAAATGAACATATCTGCATAGCTAAACTCAAAGGGTAACACTGAATACTGAAAGAAAGTTGTAGAAAGACCCCTATGGTTCTAGAGCGCTAATCTGGTAAATTTACAAAAAAGAATGCTATATTGATTACAGATGCAAATTTATGTAGTAAAAGTTTAAAAACATGGGTTAGAAAGATAACACACCAAATTCATGATATTGTTTGCCTGGGGCGGGAATGAAGGGAGCAGGATTCAGGAGAGGAAAAGGGAGGCTTCACCTTTAATTGTAAACCTCTATTTCTTTTATAAACAAAAAACCACCACCACCAAATGACAAAATCTTAGCATTTGCTAATTCTGGGAGGTAACTACAAGGGTATTTGTTATGATTATGATTTTCTATACTTTTCTGCAGTTTTAAGAGAAATGCCTTAAGGCAGGGCTTCTGGAACAGTGGAGTGAGGACCTTAGTAAATCCTCTTCCCCATAAAAGCAATGAAAATACTGGCAAAATTATCAAAATCTGTCATTTCAGGACTTTGGAAATTAACCAAAGGCACACAACAGATTAAAAAGCATTTATTCAAGAAGAACCAGTGAACCTCACTAAGAGCAGCCAAGTGTGTGGTTTTCCACTTGGTGCTACTTTCCCCCCACCCCCACCTCCACCCCAAACCCCTGGCTCCTCAGCTCTGTGGTCCGGAAGCAGTGAAAACTGGCATTGTCACAGCAACTGAAGGGAGTTCCACCAAAAGCCTCATTTCCAGAGTGCTGTCACTACTTGACCTAACTTGGAGCTCAGCTCCAAGAAAGAAGGGACAGTATATGGTAACTCCAATTCCCATGAAGAAATAAACAGCACCAGTAAAGGTAACGTGCAGCAAAGTGTTAACATGTCAGGCCTGGCTCCTGGCTGAAGTTTGGGAATGCAGATTGTGGAATGTTCCCTATGTTGATAAGATGGTTTTTGCCTGCCTGGGGCACTGAACACCTGATTTTCTTCTGGGTGACTAGATGCCTCGCGGTGCCTATTTTTAGTGGGTCAATTTGGAATCTCCCACAGACAAAGTGAAAAGGGCTTTCTAAAAAGCCTTACTTGCCGCTTGGACTTGAATTGCAGCTGTCTAGCCCTGTAGCATCTTGGCTTTGCACGAGAAAGGAGCAACTATCCCTGCGGGGATTTGTCTCCTCTACCAAGTGCCCAGCAATGCTGGTGAAAATGAACCCCTATTAGGACACGTGAAGGAATGTCAGCAAGCATTGAAATAAAGGGGAAAAAATCTTACAAGCTTACAGATAGAAAAAAAATTATACCAAGTATCAATAATCAGAATAGGCTTCAGAGTTCTCAAAAGGAAAATTACAATCAGAAGACAATGGAACAATGCCTTCAAAAGTCTAAGGGAAAGAAATGTCCATCCTAGAACTCTACCCCAAGTTCAACTCTCCATCTTGGATGAGGATTCAACACTTTCAGATATTCAAAAATCTCAAAAAATTTACCTCCCATGGACCTACATTCTTTCTTAGGAACGTACTGGAAGAATGTGCTCCAGTGAAATGTGGAAAAAGGCATGGCATAAAGCAAACGAAGGAATCCAACAATGCAGAAAGTGGAGGGAATTCCCAGAATGATGGTGAAGAGATGTCAGGATGGTAGCTGAGCAAACAGGAATGAGGATAATCCACGCAGAAGGAAGTGGTCAGAGGCCTCCGGAGAAACTCAGGGGTATGACATTGATGGGACACTTGAAGCTCTGGAAGCATTCAGAATCACTCTAGACAACTGGTCATGTTTAAGTTAAACTGGTGATAAGTACATAGCGAAAGAAGCAAATGAAAGAAACAAGACAATTATTAACCAAAGGAAACTAAAAGTTATGCAGAAAAGGTAAATTAATCATAGATGACTACATGGCTAAGCTGTCTATAGTGTTTACATAGTCATTATATTGTAAACAGTAGTACTGATGTAAACCAAATTTATGGTATAATCATATTGGGAACATGGGAGAACAAGAAGTTTTTGTGTTCCAAAGAAGACATAGAGATGGCCAACAGGCACGTGAAAAGATATTCAACATCACTAATCATCAGGGAAATGCAAATCAAAATTACAGTGAGATATTACCTCACACCTGTCAGAATGGCTACCATCAAAAAGAACACAAATAACAAATGTTGGTGAGGATGTGGAGAAAAGGGGACCCTCGTACACTGTTGGCAGGAATGCAAACTGGTGCAGCCACTATGGAAGACACTATGGAGGTTCCTCAAAAAGTCAAAAATAGAAACTACCATATGATCCAGTAATTCCACTCCTGGGTATACATCTGAAGAAAATGAAGACACTAATTTGAAAAGATACATGCATGTCAATGTTCATAGCAGCATTATTTACAATAGCCAAGACATGGAAGCAACCTAAGTGTCCATGAACAGATGAATGGATAAGGAAGATACACACACACACACACACACACACACACACATATACATGCAATGGAATATTACATAGCTATAAAAAGGAATGAAATTTTGCCATCTGTAAGAACATGGATGGGCCTGGAGGGTATTATGCTTAGTGAAATAAGTCAGACAGGGAAAGACAAATACCATATGTTTTTGCTTAAATGTGGAATCTAAAAACCAAAACAAATGAATATAACAAAACAGAAACAGACTGACAGATACTGAGAACAATTTAGTTGTTACCAATTGGGAGAGGGAAGGGGGAGGGGCCAGATAGAAGCAGGGGATTAAGAGATAAAAACTACTAGGTATAAAATAAATATGACACAAGGATGTAATGTACACACAGGGAATACAGTCAATATTTTATAATAACTTTAAATGGAATATTCTATAAAAATATCAAATCACTGTGTTGTACACCTAAAACTAATATAATATTGTAAATCAACTATACTTCAATAAAAAAGAAAAAAAATATATTCAAAAAAGAAGTCTTTGTGTGTTTGTATGTGTATGAGTGGCAAAAACAATGAAGTGAGCTAAATCTTCATCTTCCATAGCAGAAAATTTTAAATAATTTTTGTAAGATATATGTAAATTATAAAGAACAGAGATACCAAAAAGTATCTGCGTATCCACCACTCATTAAAAAACAAATTATTTTTACCTTTGAAGTTCTTCATGTGCCCATTTCATTCTCTTCTCAGATAATCACTATCCTGAATTTTTATGTTTGTCATGCCCTGACTGCTTCTCAGCCTTTTGGCTAAGACCAAGTACATTATCATGCCCTGGACATTCATTATAGTTTTATCACATTTATTTTATTCTTTAAACCTCGGGCATGATTTAATTTGATAAAAATTAAACTTTTTTTTAATCAAAAGAGACTACTGCCTTGGGTCAGTAAATTTGAAATCTCAGATGAAACATAATTGTCTAAAAAAATGACCAGAATTGACAGAAGATACAGAAAACATGAATAAATCAGTAATTATTTTAAATAACTATAAAATTCACTAGGTAGTCTTGCCCTAAAAAGGGGCCTCTTATCCAGATGTTGTTGTAGATGATTGCTATCAAACTCTTAAGAACAGGTATACTTCAGTCAGTGCAGTTTCAGAAACTAGGAAAAAAAAAAAAAGGGAAGAGTACCCAGTCTCTTTTATGCAGCTAGGATAACCACAGATACCAGAATAAGAGTAGAGTACAAGAAAAGAAAATCTAAGATCTGTCTCACTTCTGAACATTAACGGAAAACTCTGAAATTAAATGAGTAAACTGAATTCAATTAATTTAAAAAATGTTTTACAACTAAGTAGAGTTTAGTGCAGGAATGCAAGAACAGTTCAACATGAGAAAATCTATTAATATAATCTACCACATTAATAGATTAAAGGACAAAAAAATTATCTTCCCAATAGATGCAGAAAATAAGCATTTGAGAAAATACAACACACATTCATGAATTTTTTAAAAAAAAGTCTTAGTCAACTGGGGATATACAAGGAGCTTTTGATGAAAGGTATCTTTCAAAAAACCACAGCAAATAATGGTAAAAGTTTTAGAAGTTACATTTTCTCTCTGTGCCTCAGTTTCTCCTCTATAAAATGAGGGTAACAACCAGTCTCCTTTACAGGCTCATTCGGAGGATTAAACTCTGTAATGTGTACAAAGCACACAGAATACTGCATTTGTGGCACACAGCAAGCGCTCACACATTGACTATCATTACATTTCTAGCATTGTCCTCATCATTATTTCCATTAGATTCAGAAACAAACAAGGAATTCGCTATCACTGCATCTAAAACACTGTACTACAGGCCCTGACTAATAGAATGGGAGAAGAAAAAGAAATGTATAATTGGACAGGAAAATACAAAATTGTTTTTATGAAGATAATTGTTTACACAGAAGACCCAAGAGAATCTAAAAACTATTAGTATTAATAAAAGCATTCAGAGAGGTTTCTGTACACAAGTTGAATATATAAATATCACTGCATTGTCATACATTAGTATTAACCAATTAGGAACCATAATAGGAAAAAAGATCCCAATCACAATTGCAATAATACCTAAGAGGTATCTAGGAATAAATTTAACAAAACATGTGCAATCACTTCCTGAAGACAAGTTCAAAACATTACTAAATGGCAGAAAACACAGGTTGAATAAGAGTTCACTGATGGGAAAAGTCAATAGAGTAAAGATACCAAACCCCAACCTACTTCCAACTCATCTCCAAACACAGTGCAATTGCAATTGAAATCCCTACTAGTTTCCCATGGAACTTCACAAACTAATCCTATGATTCCTATTTGAAGACCAAAGAGTCCAAAGATAAGGAGAATCAGCCTACCAACTATTTACAACATCAGTAACAGTAAGAATGGTGTAACAGTTGACATTTATATAGCATTCACTCAGTATCAGGCACTTTTAAGTGCTTTACATACTTTAACTCATTAGAATAAAGTTATAAAAACATGCAAATGGCAAAGGGACAAACAGACCAATGGAACAAAATAGCCTGGGAACAGACCCACATGGATATGGAACTTGACCTGTAGCTGAAGGGGCCTCACACCCCACTGTTGAAAGGGTTCAGTATGCGGCATGATACAAGTGGGTGTCCACGTGGGGAAAAAAGGTGATGTAATAGTTTCCTTCCTCACGAGTTATATAAAAATAAATTCCAGGCAGATTTTAAGAAAATAAAAAGCAAAATTTGAAACTTTTAGAAGAAAATTATATGACAACATCTTTATGAGCTCAGTCAGAAAAAAGTTACATAAAATTATACAAAACGCACAAAGTAAAAAATTGATCAATCTAATTACATTACAATGAAAACTTCTATTAAAAAAACACCAGGGGGCTTCCCTGGTGGCGCAGTGGTTGAGAATCTGCCTGCCAATGCAGGGGACACGGGTTCGAGCCCTGGTCCGGGAAGATCCCACATGCCGCGGAGCAACTAAGCCCGTGTGCCACAACTACTGAGCCTGCGCGTCTGGAGCCTGTGCTCCGCAACAAGAGAGGCCGTGACAGTGAGAGGCCCACGCACCGCGATGAAGAGTGGCCCCTGCTCGCCGCAACTAGAGAAAGCCCTCGCACAGAAACGAAGACCCAACACAGCCAAAAATAAATAAAATAAGTAAATAAATTAAAAAAAAAAAAACACCAGCAATAACCAAGATAAAAGATATTGACTACACACAAAATTGGAATCTAGACTATAAGAATCTATATAAATCAAAAAAGACAAACACCCCAACAAAAACACAAATAAAGGATATGCACAGGTTAAGTCACAGAAGAGGAAATCCAAACAGTCAACACCAAATATGAAATGACAAATACTTTTACTCATAATTAGGGAAATGAAAATTATAATAAGATACCAACTCATACTTACCAGATTACCAAAATGTAGAGTGTGCCCATACTACGGTTCAAGAGAGAGAGAAGAGTGCCGTCACTGCAGAATGTTCTATTGGGCAGCACTGGTCTGAATCATGCATTGTCTGTATCATCAGTATGGCTGCATAAGGTTACAGAGCTTTGCATTTTTACATTGACGCTTCCTGTTCAAAAGCTGAAGTTTCAGATATTTGAGAAGCTACATCTGCCCACCCAGCTGCAATCCATGCTCTTAGGGAATTGGTTTAACATGATATTTATTAAAACCATTGCCCTAAAAAAAAAAACAAAAAAACCCAAAAAAAACCCCCATGTAACAGCATGGTGACTATAGTTAATAATACTGTATTGCATATTTGAAAGTTGCTAAGAGAGTGAATCTCAGAAGTTCTCATCACATGGATAAAGAAGTATGTATATTGTACATACATACAATGGAATACTACTCAGCCATAAAAAAGAATGAAATAATGCCATTTGCAGCAACATGGATGGACCCAGAGATTATCATACTAAGTGAAGTAGGTTCAGAAAGAGAAAGACAAATACCATATGATACCATGTATATGTGGAATCTAAAATATGACACAAATGAACCTATCTACGAAACAGAAGCAGACTCACAGACATAGAGAACAGACCTGTGGTTGCCAAGGGGGAAGGGGGGTGAGGGAGGGATGGAGTGGGAGTTTGGGGTTAGCAGATGCAAACTATTATATATAGAATGGATAAATAACAAGGTCCTACTGTATAGCACAGGGAACTATATTCAATATCCTGTGATAAACCATAATGGAAAAGAATATAAAAGAGAATGCATACATGTATGTATATATGTATCTCTGAATCACTTTGTCATACAGCAGAAATTAACACAACATCGTAAATCAACTATACCTCAATTAAAAAATCTATTATGAAATTGTTTTATAAACAATTTTTTAAAAGTTCTCATCACAAGGAAATAAAAACATTTTTAAAAACCCCACTCTTGGGCTTCCCTGGTGGCGCAGTGGTTGAGAATCTGCCTGCCAATGCAGGGGACACGGGTTCGAGCCCTAGTCTGGGAAGATCCCACATGCCGCGGAGCAACTAGGCCCCTGAGCCACAATTACTGAGCCTGCGCGTCTGGAGCCTGTGCTCCGCAACAAGAGAGGCCGCGATAGTGAGAGGCCCGCGCACCGCGATGAAGAATGGCCTCCACTTGCCACAACTAGAGAAAGCCCTCGCACAGAAACAAAGACCCAACACAGCCATAAAATAAATAAATAAATAAATAAATAATTTAAAAAAAAACCCACTCTTGGGCTTCCCTGGTGGCACAGTGGTTAAGAATCCGCCTGCCAATGCAGGGGACATGGGTTCGAGCCCTGGTCCGGGAAGATCCCACATGCCGCGGAGCAACTAAGGCCGTGCACCACAACTACTGAGCCTGCGCTCTACAGCCCATGAGCCACAACTACTGAGCCCAAGTGCTGCAACTACTGAAGCCTGCGCGCCTAGAGCCCGTGCTCTGCAACGAGAAGCCACCGCAATGAGAAGCCTGCGCGCTGCAACTAGAGAAAGCTAGCGCAGCAATGAAGACCCAACGCAGCCAAAAATAAATAAATAAATAAATATTTAAAAAAAAAACAACCCCACTCTTTTTGTTTCAAAGGCTGGTAATAAAATACTACCAAGTGCTTCCCCAGTCCAGAGGCCTTTGCAGGACTTAAAATGAGTAGGCCAAAACCACTTAATGTCCCTCAGCAGTAACAGACACCTTAAAACTCTGAGTATTAAGGTTGAAGAAGCTGAAGAAGAAACTTTCTTCAGAGAGAGCTGTTGGAAAGCTGTGGCATTTTCTCTAACAATAGGGGCGGGAGGAGTACATTTGCCTCAGCCCTAATCTAGTAAGAAAAACTTCAAAGAGACAACTTGCTTGATATACGCCCAGTCGAGTTTTGGGGATGCAGGGGACTTGGCACCTGATTTGCACCTAGAAAAACTCTACAGGTGACAGGCAGGGTGAGGCAGTCTGTGACCGCAGAAAAGAGGTTGCATGGGGGGTGAAGAGATCAAGGTGCAGATCCCACCCCACACACGTACTCCACAAGCCAGATGTGGACCCTCTGGATAGGAACAGGATTGGGTTACTTTGGAGAGAGAGCTTTCTGCTAGTATCAAGGTGACCTCAGCAAAAAGAGATTGGAAGTATACGATGGTGCTGCAGGGTGAGGGTGGGGAGGAGATATATTAAATAACTCGTTGGAAAAGAGGCACTGCCTATATTGAGGAAATTGCAGTCAAGGTTCCTAGCTGGGGCGTCTCCAAGAAAACCATAAACATGCCAGGGACAGGAACAATCAGTCTTTGGAATCTGCCACATGCAGAGGGCACTGATATCAGATCACATCTTTATCAGTTAGGGCAAACTGGTTTTGTCCTTTGTATGTCCTTCCTTCCTCACTTGCTTCACCCAAGGAGCCAGAGATGGCCTAGTTGTTGCGTAGGGGAGTGAGGGGGAGTAAAGAAAGAAAAAGCTGAGCATGCTTCCTTTGCTACTAAAAACTCCAGCCTGAAGCACTGAAGCAGGCATTAGCTGGGGGAGAGATTTCCCTTTAAATGAAGTTCATAGTTTTCACTTCTACATGTGATTAGACTTTTTTTTTTTTAACTAAAATGGGACTACCACACACCCTCAGAAATTAAAAGGATAATAAGGAAATATTGTGAACAGATTTATGCCAATAAATCTGACAACTTAGGTGAAATGGACAAACTCCTTGAAAGACAAGTTACCAAAGTTTGTTCATGAAGAAATAATCTGAATAACCCAATATCTATTAAAGAAATTGACACTGTAGTTTAATGCCTTCCCACAAAGAAAACTCCAGGCCCAGATGAGTTCACTGGGGAATTCTATCAAACTTTCAAGGAAGAAATAACACCAATTCCATACAAATTCTTCCAAAGAACTAAAGAGGGGATGGAATACTTCCCAGCTCACTCTATGACTTCACTATCTTGATTGTGGTGATGGATTCTTGGGTGTGTGCATGTCAAAACTTATCCAATTATGCACTTTAAATACATGCAGTTTTTTGTATGTCAGTTACACCACAAATACAGAGGCTAAAACAGCTAAATCAGTACTTAGAGGCAGTCATAACATTCACAATGCTTATATTAGAAAGGGAAGCTATCAAATCAGTGATCTAAGCTTCTACCTTATGAAACTAGGAAAAGAGAAAATTAAATTCAAACTAGCAGAAGAACAGAAGTAATAAAGATAAAAGCAAGAACGAATGAAATCAAGGTTTCCATTTCTAGCCACAGTGGAGTATGTCTAGTACAGCCCCTCTCTCCTGCTGATTATTGCAGCTAAAAACTCTGGACAAAATATATAAAGCAGCTACTTAGGACTCTGACAAGTTAAAAAAAAAAAAAGCAGGTAGACTCTGAAGGTGAGTCCAAAAGTGGAGAAGCAGCCCATACACCAGTGAGTTTCTTTTTTGTCCCTGCTCTTTTTTCACAAGACTCTGTCCCAATGGCATACAAAACTCCAGAAGTCCTGAGCTCATCCAAGAGCTGTGTGTACAAGGGAAAGCAAAGACTCACACCAAAGCTTTAAGAACTGAACAACACTAAGATTTCAACCACAGCTCAAGTCTAACACCTGAGTGACAAATGCATGGAGACAACCGTAAAACAGGAGAGCAAAGGCTCTGAAAACTGCACAAAGACTTAAACCACCACTCGAGACTAAAGTCTCAAATTAACCCCCAAATGCTGCATACACAACACAGATGCAAACGAGCACAGCAAAGGCTTTGAACACCGGACCAACCGGAATCAACACCCACAGAAGGCAAGACCAAACTAGTGGTTTGAATCTAACTAGGTTTATTACATGATAAACAAAGATTAAAAGGAACAAAACAATCACCCCTATCTAAGATAGAATCCAAAATCATTCAACATAACAAACTAGCAAAATGTGACCAATTCTCAAGGGAAAAGATAATCAACAGATGCCAGATGCTGGAAATACCAAAGACATTTAAGCAGCTGTTGAAACTAAGCTCTATGAGGCAAACACACTTGAAATTAATGGATAAACAGAAGTTCTCAACAGAGATACAGAAACTGTAAAAAAAAAAGAAAGAAATTGAAACTTTAGAACTAAAAAAGACAATATCTGAAATTAAAAACAAACAAACAAACAAAAACAATACATGGGATGAACTGAGCAGCAGAACAGAGATGACAGGGGCAAGAGTCAATGAACTTGGAGTTAAACTGACAGAAATGATCCAACCTGCCAAGGTGAGGAGTAGAGACAAAAAAATTGGGAAAAATAAAAGAAAGAAATACAGCATCAGGTATTCCTAGGACAATATCAAAAGGTCCAACATTCATGTCATTGGAGTCCTCAAAGGAAAAGAGACTAGTGCAGAAAAAAGGTCTGAAGAAATAATGGCCAAAAACTTCCCAAATTTGGAGAAAGACATAAATTGACAGATTGAAGAAGCTCAGAATACCAGAAACAATATAAACTCAAAGAAACACCCAGAAATATGACAATCAAACATCTGGAATGCAAAGTTAAAGAAAACATCTTGAATATAGCCAGGAAAAAAAAAGCACACTGCATATGAGGAAACAATGATTCAAATGACTGTGAGGTTCTCATCAGAAACAATGGAGGCCAGAAGATAATGGAACATCTTAAAAATACTAAAGGAAAAGAAATGTCAACCCAGAATTCTACACTGATGCAAAAATATTCTTCAAGAATGAAGACAAAATTTTAAAATCCTCAGGAGAACAAAAACTAAGAGATCTTGTCACCAGCAGACCTGTTCTAAGAAAAATGATACAGGATCTTCTTCAGGGTGAAGGGAAATCATATCAGAGGGAAATGTGGAACTTCAGGAATAAATAAAGATCAACAGAAATGGTAAAATATCTGGGTAAATATAGAGACTAGTTTTCTCCTTTTGAATTCTTTAAGGTATGTATGACAGTTGAAAGCAAACATTATAACATTGTCTGAGGGGTTTAAAATATATGTGGATATAATACATTTGAAAACCTATAACATAAAGGAGGGAAGAGACCTATATTACTGTAAACCTTCTACATATGACTTGAAGAGTTAAAATATAACTACAGGTGGTGAAAGCGTTAAGTATGTATATCTTAATCCCCAGAGCAACCACTAAATTAAAAAAAAAAACCCACAGGAGATACTGACAAAAAGCAAATAGATATGTTTAAAATGAAATATTTAAATTGCAGTTGCATTCCCTATGCAAGACCTATGCATTCAAAACTACCAAATATTACTGAGATACTGAGATGAATTTTTATAGACCTAAATAAATTGAGAGATACACTATGTTTGTGAATCGGAACACTCAATATTGTTAGTATTTCAATGATCCACAGATTCAAAGTAATCCCAAACAAAATCCCTGTAGACTTTTGTGCAGAAATTGGCAAGCTGATTCTAAAATTTATATGAAAATATCAAGGACCAAAACATTATGAAAAGGAAGAACAAAGTTGGAAGACTCACAGTACCTGATGTGAACACTTAATGTAGGCTACAGTAATTAAGACAGTGCAGTATTGGCAGATAGACCAATGCTTATGTGCTCAAGTGTTTTTGACAAGGGTGCCCAGGTAAATCAGTGGAGAAGAGACAGTCTTTCCAAAAATGCTGCTTGAACAATTAAATATGCATATGCCAAAAAAAGAAGAAAAACAATGACCCTTGCCTCATACCAGGTAAAAATATCCATCTCATTATTGGCCATAGGCCTAAGTATAAGAGCTAAAATTATAAATCCTCTGAAATAAAACATATGAGAAAATCTTTGTTACCTTGGGTTACAGAATTGTTATATAGGACACAAAAAGCATGGAACATAAAAGAAAAACTTGATAAACTGGACTTTATCAAAATTAAAAATGTCTTTTTATGGAAAGACACTGTTAAGATAAAAACAAGCCACAGCATGGGGGTAAAAACTTGGAAAACACATAGCTGATAGAGGGCTTGCATCCGGAATATATAAAGAACTCTCACAACTTAATAATAACAAAAATGGCAACAGATTACAAGAAACAGTTCACCAAAGATGTATAGATGGCAAATAAACACATGAAAAGATGCTGAACATCAGTTACTGGAGAAATGCAAATTAATATCACAATGAGATACTCTTATACAGCTACTAGAAAGAAAGACTAACAATACTAATAATACCAAGTGCTGGCAAGGTAGCAGAACACCGGAACTCATACGCTGCTGCTGGGCATCCAAAATGGTACAGTTACACTGGAAAACAGTTTGGTAGCGTCTTGTGAAGTTGAACATACACTTACCACATGACCAAGCAATCCCACTCTAGATATTTACCTAAGAAATATGAAAACATATGTCCACACAAAGACCTGAACATGAATGTTCATACCAGCTTCTTTCATAATAACCAAAAGTTGGAAAAAATTCAAAAGTGCATACCCTGGTCTGTGGATAAGCAAATGGAGTATCATTCGGCTACAAATAGGAACAAACTGCTGATACATGTCACAACATGGACGAACCTGAAAAGCATTAAGGTAAATGAAAGAAGCAAGATACATAAGGCTACATACTATAAGATTCATTTATATGACATTCTAGAAAAAACAAAACTAGAAGAAACAAGATCAGGTGTGGGAGTAGGGGCGAAGTTTAATTGTAAAGGGGAACAAGGGAATGTTTTAGGGGGAATGAAAATGTCCAGTATCTTGATTGTGGTGGTGTTTAAATGACTATATATTTGTTAAACCTATAGGACTGTACCCTTAAGAGAGGTGAACTTCATGGTATATAAATTATACCTCAATAAACCTCATTTTAAAGAAAAGAATGCAGTTACATCAGAATAAATATATCATAACAATACATGGAAAATGCATGTGGAAATTACGTTAAAACATTACCATATACAACCCACTATCATATTGTGCTATTTATGCATTTCCTTTTATTAAACTACCTGTTAAGCATTAAGGATAGAAAAAATACTAACAAATATTTAATTCTAGTTAATGATATGCCTGTGGGAATATTTAGGTGTGAAGTGTACTGATCTCCATAACTTACTTTGAAATGCATCCCACACAAAAAATAAAGGAGATTGATGGAAGAACAGAGGAATTAGTACACAAATAGGAGATAAAGCAAATATAGCAAAACATTCATTGTAGAATCTAGGTGGTATTATATGGATGTTCAAACCATAATTCTTTTGCTTGTTTTGTCTGAAAATTTTCATAATAAAATGTTGGGGGAAAAAGGAGCTGATAAAGAACAGCAAAGTAAACTCAAAGAAGTAGAAGTAGAAATAAAAGTAAAAGGAAAACGGAAAACACACAATAGAGAAAATTAACAAAGGTAAAAGTTCTTTCTGTGAAAAGCTCAACAAACTTAAAATAATAAATACGACAGTGAGGCTACTCTTGATACTTGGATCTTGATAGAAGATTTTTATTATCTCAGAATGACCAGAGAATTTATGAGACCTGTCAGAGATTTCATCCAGGGGCCAGAGGAGAATACAGGCCCTGAAGTAGCTTAAAGAATGGAGGAAAGGGGGAAGAGAACCAAGCTGTTGCGCTCCTGTTTTCCATCCCACCTGACCTGTGCTCCTAGGTGATGGCCTTGCTAAGTCTCCCAGTCCTTTGACCCCCTCTCAGCGGACAGTTAAAGCAATGAATCTGAACTAGACATGGGCTTCACAACTATCTAGGGTGTTATTCACAACGTGCGTAACTACGCCTACCCCAGATTTCTGAAACAATTTCTAGAGGGTGGGGTCTACTCATGAGTATCCCAAGGGTTCCAGAGGCCACTATGTGATACACCTCCAGTTGACGACCACTACATTTAAAAAAATATTCCGTATGGCTAATAACAACACTAAAAAGTGTGATAATATATATTGAGAACTTCCTCTATTCCAAGCACCCTTTTTGGTGCTTTACATTCATCAAGTCATTAAATTCTGACAATCCTGTAAATTCTAGCATTAGCCCCGTTCTACAAACAGGCAGAGAAAGGCTAAGCCACGCGTGCAAAGTGACAGCTTGTGAGTGAAGAAGCCAGAATCTGAATCCAGGCTGTGAGCTCCAAAGCCCAAGCTCTTCACCACTGGGCTGTGGAAGAATAACAAACCTCCTTCCTCTGCTCTGGTCCAAAACAATCAAAGCAATACTTATCCAGTGCTTCTACCAGCCCCCCACCTGGATGAAAGAGAATAAGATGCAGGCTCTCGCCTCTAGGGGTTTGTGTTCCCCGCAGAGAAAAAAGCCACAGGCACTTGGCTAGGTTTTTAAAAAGTTACCAAATGGAATGCAAACATAGAAGTTTAGCTGTGTTATTTAAAGTTACAAATGTAGCTAACAAAGAAACAAAAAATAAAAATTTAACAAACATTGAGAAGAACAGGGGAGCAGAAGGCTGAGGTGTAATTGAGGTAAATCCTTATTTTTTCATAGAGGGAAGAGAAAACTGACAGCTCCAGAAATGCAGGTGTGAAGGTATTCGCTGGACCTATGGAGATGCACATGAGAGGAATTAAAAACAAAAACCTTGAAAACAAGCTGTGCTTGGAGGTGTGACTGGGAATGCACCGAGATTACTTTGTACCCCATAATGTTCTGCAGACTTAGACTGAACATGTGCATGTGACACTTTTAATATAATACAGCTTGTACTATAAGGGAAATGTGACTCAAAGGGTGGAAGGTGCCTCCGAGTTTGTGCTTCTTCCTTGCTGGAAACACTGGAAGCAGGATAAGGCATGCCATTACCAGACAAGAAACCCTGATGAATCTCTACAGGGCAGCTGATACGGGATTGACGGAGCAATAAAGAGGGAACTGTAGTCCAAAAAGTCCCTGGGAGAAGGTACAGGGAGGTGGGTGCACACGCCAGCACAGCTGTGGAGGCTCTGAGCGACAGGGTGCATCTGCCGGGCAGGAGTGGGCTCTGGGAAAGACAGCTGGGGAGTCACCTGGGATCAGCTGGGCCCGCGTCTGACTACAGCTGCAGCTGTGAAGCTAAACTCTAAACAGCTGCTGAAAAGCAGATTCAGATTCAGTAAATCTGAGGTGGATCCCAAGAGTCTGCACTTCTACTTTGAGGCCGGGCCATGCCCAGGCTGCTGGTCCACGGACCGCAGTGAATAGTTACAGTGCTCCAGACAGACTTCTTTGGGAGGGGTCACTGAGTGGCCACTGTGAGTGGGAGAGAAAAGGAGGAAGACCAATGTCTGAAGACTTTCTGGATAAGGGGCCCTGAGCAAAAACAAAGAAACAACAGAAAAGGAAAGAAGCAGCTCTGTCCAGAACTGAGACACTGCTCACTGAAGCATGCCATCGTGGGAGTAATATGCTCTCAAGTTTATTTATATTTTTAATAAATAGAGATAACACAAAAGACAAAAAATGGAGTGGGAGGGAAGTATTGACAAGAGGAGGAATCTATCAACAGGCGGAATCAAGTCAGATTTGGAAGAGCCTCAGAGAAATAAGAAAACAGAAACCTGTGTGAAGTTGACACTGTTTAACCACAAAGTGAGGGCAGACAAGGACATGGTGGTACTTGGCCTGGTAGAGCTGAAGGTCACTAGCAAAGCTTTTTTGTCCATCCCAACTCCAATAAACCAGGTAGGATAATTTCCCTGAGGTTAAAGACTCCGCGTTTCAGACTTCGAGGGCCCACAGTATGCCAAGGAAAGAGGAAACATCACCCCTCCATCTGCTTGTCTTCTGATGAACACGCAAATGCCCAAGAGAGGGGGAAAGTCCCAACACCTTCCAGAAAGGAGAGGGAGGAGGAAGGAGACAAGGCTGGGCACGTCTCCCTAGCCACCCAGATGCTGGAAGGTGGAGACGGGATCTACAGAACAGCAGTGGCTGCCTCTGTCTGAACCCCAAGAACAAGGGGCTGCAGAGGGGCAGCAGGTGGGGCATCGTGTGGATATCACAGCAGCTCGTTCCATCAGACCCGAATTGTGCCCCCAAGTCTGGGGTTTCTGAGAACTCCTGGGCGCGCCCCCGAGGCCAAGCTCTCCCTGACCCACCAGGTCCCCTCGCCATGGCCCAACTGGCCCAGTGCGGGCTCACCTGGACACCTCTGTGTTGGGCTTTCTCCAGCTGCCATCCTGGCCTCCTCTTCTCCTTGTCCCAACCTGAAGATCCTACCTGGTTGGGCCATGAGGAATCCTGTTGAGGGGAAATGACAGAGGACTTTGTTATTGACACATGAGGCATTCCGGAACCGAGGCCCATCCTTGCAGGGCAGAGATGGTCTGGCCTCGGTGACTGCCCCGTGAGCCCAGCTAGCGGGCCCTCAGTGCAGACCATCCACAGAGAAGGTGAGAGCACGGACATCCCGTGCAGGGTGCAAACGCCATTATGAATTCTTGACCGTGAGCCTGAGGCCCGACTCATTCAGGGCCCAGACGCCCCTGAGCTGCAGCAGCCGAGAGAGAGGGAGACATGAGGGGGTGCGTTCCAGTCACCCTGTGGAGGGTCCCTCACCCACGGAGACCAGGTGGCTGTAGTTCTCCAGCATGACATCCCTGCAGAGGTTCTTCTGAGTGGCGTCCAGCTGCTGCCACTCCTCCAGGGTGAAGTCCACAAACACGTCCCTGAAGATCAAGGTTCCCTGCAACAGCACACTCCTCCTTAGCCCACTGTCAAAACAAGGGGGGCAGTGGGGGGGTGGGGCACTGGCATCTAGAGGGTAGAGGCCATCGATGTTGCTAAATATCCTCCAATGCACATGGCAGCCCTCCACAACATAGCATTATCTTGCCCAAAGGTCAGGAGGGCAGAGGTGAGAAAACCTGGGGTTGAGCAGTGAAATGGAATGATCAAGAAAAGGACTAGAATGTGCTGTAATATGAAAAAAGAAGAAAATAAAAAGAAAAAGAGATTCTTATATCAAGATAGATAAATAGGCACACATGATTTTCGGAAGAATGCATGAAAAAATGAAGGAGACACAAAGACAGGGTGAGAGGGAAAATTATTTTTCACCTTTTGATGAACTAAGTTTTGTTTGAATTTTTTACCATATGCACAGAGTACTTTTTAAAATACTCAATTCAATTTATTAATGCTCTATTCAGAACATGTTTTTAGAATTTTGGCATCCATATAATTAAGTGAAAGTAGTCTTTCGCTTTTTGCTTTTTTGTAGTTATCTTCCTTGAATTTAAGTTAACTGGCATCATAACATGTACTGGATTCCTTTTCATCTTTTAACAGCCTGGAAAAGTTGAACACAGAAATTATCTGGTCTTTAAAATTTTGTGAAAGCAGCAATTAGTCCAGGATTTGGGAGAGCAAATTTAAAGTGTGAACACCTTTGATTCAAAACTCCTACTTCCAGGTGTATTCTCCATAAATACCTGTACTAATGGGCCAAGAGGTACATAGAAAGTTGTTCATGAGGCACTGTATATAATAGAAAAAGAAAATTAAAAATCTAAGTATCCGTTCATAGAGAAATAGTTAAATGATACTTCTATACCATGAAATAGGAACTGAAATAATCTTTATGTATTGATGAGGAACAACACCCAGAATATAATCAGGTGGGAAAAGCAAGATGAGTATGGGAGTGTGATGGCATCTGTGCAAAAACACATGTTACATATATGTCTATTTTTAGTTAAATTGATGTAAATGCATCTACAGCACCTTATCACCAAATTGTTAACAGTGAGCATCTGTGAGGAAGATGTGGTACTGGGGAGAGAAGAAATAGGGATCTTTTGGATACTGCTTTTATGCATATTGGAACATGAGACATGGATTTACTTTCATTATTTCAAACATAATGAAAAAGCAAAATGTGAACTGAAAGTGAAGAAATAGAAAAAGCAAGACGAGTCTATGTATGTAAACAATCTTCTCTGAGAAGGAAAAGAGGAAAAGATGCAGTGCAGTTCCCAAAGGGAAGTAGTTGAGAGGTGTCTTTCATTCTACAACCCCCCCCTTTTTTTTTTTTTTTTGGTGGGGAGGGGAAGTATTGGAGAACCTGAGGTGGATGACAGGTTGAACAGAAAACAGCCAGAGCTGAGGGGGACTGACAGATTTTTCAAGGCTGCAATGTAATTTCCTAATTGCTGCCTCAAATTCACTGGAAACAAAGTAGGGGGTAAATTAGGAACTCACCTGGGACACGGCCATCTGGCTCTGCCCTGACAAAGGATGGAGATCTACGAAGGCAGAATTAAGAGGGTCGAGATCAGTGCCTACAGCCATGAGACCACCATCACCAGCTTCATAACAATCACTCTTGCCCCACAGCGGGGATGATCTGGACACGTGGCCTGGTAGCTCCAGCCTGTTCCCCTGGGACACGGCTAAGATCCTGTGGGTTTTCCCCGTGAATTTATTATCTCTGCTTGGACAGATTTATGACTTGTGTTTAAAGACATCTCCTCGGAAGCCATTAACAACCTGACATCTCCTTTCTCTCAGGAATTCTATGCCTGGAAATGTATCATAAAAAGGCAATCATAAATAAGCACAGGCTACAAGGATGTTAACTGTAGGTGTTTCCACCATTCAACAATTTGGAAGCAACTAAACCTCCAGCAAAGGGGACTCAGATCAAAAATTAGACACACAACGTGGGAAAGACCACATGGGCTTTAAAAATGCAATGCAATCCTGTTCTCATCTCTTAACATATTTAAAAGTAGGTTACCAGAAAGCAAGTGCAGCGCGATCTCCTTTGTTAAGCAATATGTATTTATTGAGGAAGAGCAGTCCAGAAGAGCATTTATGAAAATGTTGACACTGCTTACCTTCCAGTGGTGATTCCACCTTTCCTCTTTTATGTACTTGCATTTTTTCATTTTTCACAATATCATTTACTAGTAAAATAAAAAGGAGAAATGATTGCAAATCACCTATTATCACACTGAGCCCTGGAGGTGATAGACCCTGAGCAAAGTCTGGAGGACAGGGACAGCTTGCTGTGGTCTGGAGGAAGGAGACAAGCCAGAGCTGAGCACAGGGCAGAAGGGAGGGGCGAGGAGGGAGGAATGGAGGGGGGCAGAGGGAGGTTAAGGGCCAGGTATTGGTCAGTTCCACATGGAGCTGGAAACCACTGACCTTGTGCCAGGCTCCTTCCGCCCTTCAGTGGGCCACCAACACCCTGTTCCCGCCCCAATACTTCCTTATTTCCCATTATGTCCATTTGATCGCCATGCTCTTCCTTATTTGGCTGTGTTCAAAACACAGTTTCAGCAAGGAGCTTTTGTTAACCATTGCTACTGTAGCAATCCCTGCCTTAGGATCAGCACAACAGGCCTCAGCAAGATGGAGCTTGATGAGCCACTTCCCAGACCCAGTTACTAGCATCAAAATGAGAGGCAGCAGAGCTCGGTGATGGCCTACCTAGAGACCACGCTGAAATGTCACAGACACACAGAAACCAAAGACACCTCTTTGGTCATCTAGTCAGGGTAGAGGAGATTCAACATTTCCGCTACAGGTAAGTGGGTTGTTTATACTATGGGACTGACTCAAATCCAAAAATAGCCCAGGGGACCTCCCTGGCGGTCCAATGGTTAAGTCTCTGTGCTTCCACCGCAGGGGGCGCAGGTTCGATCCCTGGTTGGGGAACTAAGATCCCGCATGCCGCGCGGGGCGGCCAAAAACAAACAAACAAACAAACAAAAAAAATAGCCCATGGCACAAGAGGGAACTATAATGATGTGTGCACAAATGTGTCACGAGTGGAGAAAGTCCCGTGAGGCAGGTAGTCAATCTTTCCAGCCTGATCCTGCCTTTGCAGGCACTACAGCAGGGCAGCGTCCCGCCATCCGTCTGTAACCTTCATCCCTCTCCTCCAATAGGGGTTCAACTGACCACCATCACACAGCTCTTGATGGTGGCTAGAAGTTGAGTCACCGAGTCAGCCTTGCTCTCTCTCAGCTGAAGGAAGGCACAGAGGGCACTGCAGGTCCAGTTCTTCTAGGACCTGCTATCCTGTGAGCCCCTTCCCTCTAACCAGAGCATCTGGGTCTGTCCTGTGAGCCTTCCCCCTCTGCCCCTGGGGTCTGGGCTGGCGCTCCTCTTCCAACTCCCCTCAGAGGAGCTATTTTATTTCTAAGGAGGCAGGACCCAAGGATTCAAAGACAAAGGTACCTCTGCTGGGACCATCACTTCAGGACCATGTCTCTGCCTCTGACCCGGGGAGCGCACCTCCTTCTGAGGCCTCAGACTGGGTCTTCTGTACTCTAACTAAGGAAGCCCATGGCAGATCAGCTGGTGTCTGAAGCTGCTGAGCCGTGGGCTCAGCTATGAACCCTGACCCCGGAAAGGCAATGACCACACAGGCGATGCAATTAGCAACCTCCATGATGGAGCCAAGTTGAGGAAAACCCCAAAGTTTTCCTTGCCACCAGAAGGCACAATGCCTCACTCTAGTTTTAAGAATTGACCTTCAGTAAGAGCTCAATTACCGCCCGATAAGGTCTGGGCTCTGGAACGAAACTGACCGCCTGCTCTGCCGCTTTTATTCGTTTAACAAGAGGTCAGGGCCTACTGTGTGCCTGTTCTACTGTTCTACTGTTCTACGTGAACAAAACTTCAGAGCTCCCCCATCTTGCGGAGCCATACTCTTAGCAGGGGAGAGACAGTGAGCCAGCAAAGGGATAAATTTAGGGTGTGTTTGTTGGAAAGGCATAAGCGTTATGCCGAAAAAACGAAAACAGAAAAAGGATCCCTCCACTTCACTGTGTGACTTTGGTTAGGTTTCCCAGCCTTTCTGTTCTTGCTTTCTCTCTGTAAAACAAAGAGCATCGTAGTACCTACTCACAGGGCTATTCTGAACAGACTACTGTGAAACACAGGGGTGCCCCGCATTTACTAGGCACTGAGTAAACGGTCGCTGAATGAATCAAGCAATGGATCAATCACTCGCTGACCCCCCGTAGCCCCGCCCCCTCCCCGCACCACCACGGCCCTGTCACTCAACACCCCAGGGGCGCGACCTCATTGCCCAAGGCCCCTCCGACCTCCCCATCCAGCCCATCCCCAGCTCCGCCTCCCCTTACTCCACCTCCTGGAACCCCAGGTCTCAGGGCAGATAACAACCGCAAGCGTCAACTCGCACCGCCCTCGGGGTCAGCAGAGCACTTCCGCTCGCCGTCGCCCCGGGAGCCCGAACGCTGTGCACGCGCAGGAGCGGGCTTTGGGGGCGGGGGGCAACACAGCCAATGGGCAACAACACGGCGCCTTTCGGGGACAAAGGATTCTGACGTGGCTCCCTCTGAGGTTAGATGGAGCGACGAGAGCGTGCGAGCATTTTCCGCGACGAGTCGTACGAGAGGCTGGGGAGGCGTCTCGGGCGGCGGGAGGCGAGCGGGCTCCGCGCGGACTGTCGTGGCGATCCGAGTCCGCCGCCTCCGAGGCCGAGGCCCGCTCTCCCAGTCCATTCTCCCGCGCGGCCGGGCCTCCTTGTTGCTGTGCTCCCGGGGGAGTTCCCGCCCCTCCATCTTCCAAAGCCACGCTCTCCTCTTTCTTTAGATTCTCAGAATAAGAAACCGGTAGTCGTGCCTGCTGGCTCTGTGGCGGCACATGGGCGCGGCCATCTTGGGCGCGGGGTGGAGCCGTCGGAGCCGGGCTCTGGTCTCAGGCCAGGGGTCAGAGAGCAGGGTTCAGGCTCGGTCGGGGAAGCAGCATGGAGGAGGGGCTGGGAGGTGGGCTGCAGGGCAGGCAGCATGCACAAATGAGGAGGAAACCATGATGCCTGATTCTCCTGAAATAAATCGAGGAGCTCCGGTTTCTGGGACCTTGGGGATCCTTGGAGAATCTGGGCTTTGCCGGTTTGAAAGCACAGCATAAAGTTAGGGGAGAGCTGTTTGTCTGACGATGCCAGCCAGTGGCAACAAGGGCTGCTAAAAGTCCTGTAGTGCCCTTGAGGAAAGTTTTCTGTTCCCTGTCGGGGTCTGGGGAAAGAGGCCAAGTGTGTGCCGTGTGCTTGTGGTACCTGCCTGTTCACCAAGCAGAACTCCTTGGGCTGGGCAAGGAAGGATCTGGGCTCAGTACACCCAATTCCTTCTGTGCTACAGCCAACAGGTGCCAGGCATTGTTGAGAGAAGCAAGTGACAAAAGCAGTCATGGAAACCAACATACATTTATTTACTCTTCCGTCTGAACATACTGCTTTCTCCCTGCCTTTCCCTTTCCCCTCTGAGGAGGTGGTGGCATGTGTGATATTCCCAGGTTGGTTGGATGAATCATTGCCCAAATCTACAACCTGGAGGTCTCCTGGGAAGTGCCTCTGTCCCAGTCTTGTGTAGAAGTCCCGGGAGAAGGGTCTGTTTTCTGTCAGGCACGTGACTGGAGACTTGCCCCCCACTATGATTCTTTGTACCTTCTCAAATGTTGGCCAGGTTTAGGGATCCTAACCTATTCATTTCCAGAAGAGAGGTGACCTGATAAGTTTTTCTGACACCACTGTCAGGAGGCAGGAGAAAGTTCATAGAGTTAGTATGACAGTGTCCTGAGGACAGTAGAGAAACCCCCAGCTGCAGAAAGACCTGGTCATTGGCCCTGGTCAGACGCTCCCCATATCCTGACTCTGCAGGAATGAGTGCTTTCACAGAAGGAGAAGGGGCTGGCGAAGGGCGTGCAGTTGTTGCTCATGCCGTGCCAGCATTTCCTAGTGTGACTTGGGCATCCAGGAACCAAGAAACATGCCCAGGTGTTCTTCCAGCCCACACTGCGCCCAGCTGTTGCGATCTACTGATCCATAGAAGAGAAGGCTTGGCTCCCCCACTTACCGGCCCTTTGGGCCTCTTCTACGTCATAGCTAAAGACCACACATCCCACCGGGCTGTCAGGATTGTTTAAAGGAACATCTCTAGCGCCCCCAGCCCAGAATGTGTCCTAAGGCAGGCACCTGGTAAGTGGTGGTATTACCAAACCAAACTTGGGTCCACTCACCCACACCCCATAAAGCCAATGTACTGACACCAGGTCGTGGTGAAGGAAAGTACAGCGTGTACTGCAGGGCGCCAAGTAAGGAGTCCAGGCAACTAGTGCTCAAAAGGCCTGAACTCCCCAATGGCTTTCAGGGAAGGGTTTTTAAAGACAGAGTGAGGCAGGAGGTTGTGGGATGTTTGATCAGCTCATGGACATTCTTCTGATTGGTTGGTGGTGAGGTAATCGGGGAGTCAACCTCATCAGCCTTCTGCTTCCAACCAGTCTGGGGTCTCTGTGCTTGTGGTCAGCATGCAGTTAACGTCTTCCACCTGATGGGGGTTTCAGTATCTGCAAAACAGCTCACAGGATATGGCTCCGAATATTATCTATAGCCCTTGGGGAGGAACTAAAGGTCCTTGACTTTGTTTAATGGCTAAACTATTATTTTGTCTTGCTTGACTGTTTCCCTTTGTTTCTGCATTTTCTCACTTCTCTGATTAAATTATTCTTTGAAACTTGGGGAAGACCAAGGAGGCTAAAGTGTTTCTACAGATGAGAAGCAGGTGGAGGACATGGGAGGGGTCTGTCCCTGGAAGGCCTATAGGGTCCTGCTTGGTTACCGTGGCAGTTTCTGCTGTCCTCTCCCCAACACTAGGGGGCGTGCTGGTGCCAATGCTCTCCTTCCTGCACCGTGTGCTTCCCTCCCCTTCGCCACCAGCCTTGCCCAGGGTCACCACTGAAAACTTCTTTTTTTTTTGCCCAGGGCCCAGGAGTGAACCCGGGCCCTTGGCGGTGAGAGCACAGAGTCCTAACCACTGGACCGCCAGGAATTCCCTGAAAACATTTTTTTAAATGGCAGTGAGGCCTCTAATTAAGTTAAAATTCATTGTAAAGTGTAACCCCAGCAGGCCCAGGTTACTCAAGCCCTTACGTTCCAAGGAAAAGCCTGTCTCGGGAAGACTGGTCCTTGTCCCACTCCTGGGGGAGCACCACAAAGACCCTGGCGTGTTGTGCCTAGTAGGGTATTTCTGTAATCCAGGCACCTCTGTTCCACCTGACCAGGTGGTTCATGCTAGTGGTGTGACGTATGGTGAGGGTCTGTTTTGTATGTCTGAGGCCCTCGGCTGTGCTGTATTAGTTTGACATCTGGGGGCTGTAGACCGAGTAGCTAAAGTGAGTCACGTGGATGCTGCATGCCTGCATGACTGACCTCCAGTCAAATCTCTGGACCCCTAGGCATGGGTGAGCTTCCCTGACTGGCAACACTTTGCATGTGTTGTCACACATCATTTCTGGGAGAATTAAGCATCGTCCATGTGACTCCTTTGGGAGAGGACAACTGGATCTCACCCCTGGTTTCCACTGGACTTCAGCCCTGCACCTTTTGCCTTTGCTGATTTTACTTTCACTGTCATAAATCCTAACTCTGTGTATGGGACTTCCCTGGTGGTCCAGTGGTTAAGACTCCATGCTCCCAATGCAGGGGGCCCGGGTTCGGTCCCTGGTCAGGGAACTAGAGCCCGCATGCCACAACTAAAGAGCCCGCATGCCGCAACTAAGACCTGGTGCAGCCAAATAAATAAATAAATAAATTTCTTTTAAAAATAATAATAATTCTGTATATTACAGCTCAGCAGGACTCACACACTCTGAAAAGAACTAACTCAGCTTTTCTGAGTCCCGAGTCCTTCTAGGGAATCTTCAAGCCTGAGGGTGGTCCTGGGGAACCCGAACATACTGTTGCTGTAGATTCTGAGGTTGGTTTGTTTCAACCCTCCCAGTGGGTGGACCTCATGAGCACAGTCTGACTCTGCCCCCAGCAGTACACTTGCTTGGTGGTTGTGAGGAGGTTGCAGACCTGAGGAGCAGCAGCCGGAGGGCACTGCTGTGGTTTTGCCACCTCCGAGGAGCAGAGGTCCTGAGTGCTTGCAGTGGGTGGCAGCTGAGGGAGCTTGCTTTCTTGCTGCGGTGCAGGGTTCTGCTGAGGGTGCCTGGTACCCGCCTCTTCCTGGAAGTCTCCCCTGCAGTGACTGAGGTGACAGGTCCATCAAGCAGTGCCTTGATGACGTTCTGCTCTTTGAACTGCGTGAGTTCCTGTAGGAAAGGGAAGGCCAGTTGCAAGTGTTCATCTCCTGCTGCACTGCATTGCTGTGCATTGTGCCGCTGCCTCTGCAGATTTCCCACAGGCAGCAGAGTGTGCAGAGTGAATGGGGCTGGAATAGACAAAATGGGAATCCACCCCAGGGAACTGGCTGATGGCTCCAAAATGGTGGCATGAGGCCAATCCCATGACTGTCAGGTGGCACAGAGGTTAGAGCTTCAGTCTTTGGATGACTGTGTCAGTTAGTTGAGAAGTGTGTGTACCACAATAAACCCCAAAGGAGGAAGACTTCAGCTAGCTGATGATGATTCTACTTTCAAGGTCTCTTTCTGTTATTGAAGGATGTTGTAATAAGTCAGAGTATAATAATATGTACTGTGGACTTAGACTATGCCAGGCACTGTGCTATGTTATTTATATTCATTTCTAATTTAAAATTATTAGTAGAATCCCTCACTATTATTATACCATACCTTCTAGATCGGGAGACTGAAGCATTCAGATGTCAAGTGAGTTATCCAAAGCTTCACAGCTAGTAAATGAAGTAAAGAGTTAAGATTAGGCGGTTTGGCTCCAGAATGCATACCGTTGACCTCTATACCATTCAGTAGTCATGAGCACATCCTCATTTAAGAAAAGGATCTGGATGGTTACATGTCTTGGTGAATTCTGTGGAGCAAGTAAGTGGCAGAACTCAAACTAGAATTTAGGTCTCCTGACTCCAGATCCCATTCTTTTTTCAAGGTGGTTTGTCTTTTCCCCGGTCCTCTGGAGCAGTACATCTTAGACTTGAATTTACATAGGGTTCCCCTTGGGATCTTGTTAAATTGCAGATTCTGATTCAGTAGTTCTGTGGGGGGCCCTGATAGTCTGCATTTCTAACAAGCTCCTAGGTGGTGCTAATATGCTGGTCCTCAGAACACACTTTGAGTCCAAATAAGGTTTTACGGACCCTCTGGTTTAGCAGCTATGACTTCTGCTTGGAACACACACACACACACACACACGCACACACACACACATGGAGACACAGATAGTGAGTCAGGGATGAGGAGTAGGATTGAGGTGCTCTCTGATCTCACTGGGACCCCTCACTAATTCCCTTCTGGGGTTGAAGACTGAGGCCCATGGAGGGAGAGGATGCTTCAGGGAGTTGTTAACAGGCTGAGACTGGGACCTATTCCACTTGACTTCCCAGCCAATGTGCCTCTCTCCTCCTTCCCTCCCTCTGTTGCACAGGAGCTTCTGGGGGAAGAGAACAGTAAAGGAATGGGCATTGTTCAATGATGGATTATTTAAGACTTTATAAGAACCACCAGGGTGATCTCCATTCCAGGCCTCCTTGTCTTCCATGTTGTATTGAACACAGGTCTCAGCTGCCCAAGAGGACCCAGCTGTACTGAGCCCAGGTCAAAAGGTCAAAATATTGCCTTGGCCAAAAAGTTTGTTCGGGTTTTTTCCATGTTACAGAAAAACCCAAACGAACTTTTGGGCCAACCCCAATAGCTCTCCTCATAGGTCTGCATACCCATGCAGGCACCACTCTGGGGAAAACGGACCCACAGAGGTCTCTCTGATGGTCAGACACTATTTGTAAGCACAGTTGCCTGTCTACAAACCCCAGGGACTACCAGTAACTAGATACACACTACAACTCTTGTATTAGTCTGGGTAAGCCAAACTACTGGAATAATTAGACGGAAAATCTAATGGCTCAGACACAATCCCTTTCTTGCTCACATAAGAATCAACCATGGGTAGTCCATATGGGCCGGTGGTGTTCCTCCATATAGATCGAGGCTGTTGGCATCTCTGCCCTCTTCAACATGGCTTCCAGGGCACTCTGGTTGTCATCATTCCTGGAAGTGAGAAGGAGAATGGAGGAGCACAGGTCAGGAGCCACCACTCGCTTTCAGGATCACCGTGGTACAGAAAGTCAGCAAGTTTTTTCTGAGACCCAGAGATCAAAAAACTGCAGAAAACCATTGCTGACAGCACAGGTGTCCCATGGCCCCAGGGTGGTTGGGTGATTAGCGTAGCAAGGAGTCTAGCAGGTGCTGCAAAACTCACATCTGCTTACAGCAGAAATTAACACAACATTGTAAATCAACTATACTTAAATAAAATTAAAACAAAACAAAACTCACATCTGCTGAAAGCTACTTGCCTACTCTTCCTGCTAGAGGAAAAGTATGGTTTCTAACTCCCTTCTCCCTTCCAAATTTCATGCAGAGAGGTCACATTGGCAAGCAAGTCTGAGAAATGTAATCTCAATGCTTCCAGCCCCAGCAGTACAGGAGAGGGAATGGGAATGGGAATGTCGCAGAGTGCCAACAGACAATACCTGGCACATCTTTGAAAATCCCATTAAAATTGAAAGATTTGTCTCCCTTTTCCTCCTTCCAGACTGAAGTTGATCCCTGCCGATGTCTCCAGTGTCACTCTGCAAACTGAAGCATCAGCTGCTGAGGCAAGCAACAGTGGTTTGTGTCATGGAGTTGTCTTCTTCTCCTGGCCCTGGACCCTATGGATATCAAGTGAGCCCTAATTTGTGCTCCCCACTATCTTTGTACACACTTGTACATGTATGTTCTTATAGATGTGCGGGTACATATACAGAGACCCACATCTCAGACAGCAGATCCTCAAGTGCAAAGTACTGGGCTCCAAAGCCCTGAGCAGCTTCACAGTGGAGGAGCCCAAAACATTCATAGGTGTTAGGGCCAAGGAGGCTTCAGAGAGTTGGGAGAAATTCCTAGATTCTTCCCAAACACCCCTGACCTCAGAGGACAAGGCTGTAGTCATGGGGGCATTCGGGTAAAGAGCATCCTCCTGGGTACTGAGCTTGGAGATGGATTCCAGGATTTATTTTATATGGCACCTCTGAGAGCATTCCTTTCAATGGAAAGAACTTTCTCCCCTTCCTGAGGGACCAGTCCACTCAGTAAAGACTCAGTGAACATGAGCAAATTATAATGAATGAAGACTCACATTTCCAAGTTGGGTTCCTGTTGGAGGAATTCTTAAGTCACCGATTCTGACCTAGAGGAATCTTTTGCCAGAGAGAATGAAGCTAGAGAACCTAGATCAAGACTGGCAAGTCCATTGCCCTTATGCTGCCATTATATTCTACATACACGGCAGCTATTGTTTGTCAATAATGTGAATTGGGAGATTGGGATTGACATATATACACTAATATGTATAAAATAGATAACTAATAAGAACCTGCTGTATAAAAAAATAAAATAAAATTCAAAAAAAAATAATGGTACTCTTTCTGGTCAAGGTCAGACAGGCTCTTAGAATTCTTCTCAACAGTATGTTCTAGACTACCTCTACCAATCAGAGTTGGTAATTATGTTGAAACCTATTTGCTATGCCTGCCCTAGGTCAGCATTTCACAAAATGTCTTCCATGAAACACTGGTTCTCTGGCTTATTAACAATCATGATGTGAGTAAAAGGTTCTGTGATCATAAAAACTTGGGAAACATTGTTTAGATGTGTTTTTTTTAATGGAGGGACTTCTACAACCACTAGGATACTATGTAGATAGGATACTATATAGATCTCCCAAAAGGTCTGTAAAACACAGCATTTTCCAAATGTATTTCACCATAGAACTCTTTCCAAAGAACATGTTGGGAGACAAAAAAGATTATATGTGGAATAATAAGAGGCTTCCTCTGGGTGGCCTGACAGTGGGCTAGGTGGGACCAGTGGCTACTCCTCCCCCAGATAGAGTGAGGGGCTGCTCATGATCTCAACTTCCCACAAGGTTGCTGGGCACCTGTCATTTTCAGCATTCCCCTGAACATCTGGCACCTGAGCTCAAATACTTTTCCTCTGCTTACAATGGCACTTTCATACTTATGCTGTGAAAAGGAAGATTGTCAGGGGGTGGTCCTGGTCCAGCTGCACCCAACCCAAGCATGTCTCTCTACAGGATAACGAGAGAATGTGAGACTTGTGCTTTTTGCTGACCCATGTGTCTGTGACCCAGCCCGCCTCAATGATGCTTGCTGGTGATTGAGCCCTTTGCCTGACAGTGGTACCTAATGTGGAGTGAACATGGCAGAAAAGTTGAACTGTTTCACTTGAGGGGTGGGAAGCATCCTCTCTGGGGTTGAGGACAAATCACCAGTAGTGCTCATGATTGAATGGCCTCATTTTCTGTGGGCCACAAATGCCCCTGAACTGGCAGGCCATGTGAACTTATGGCCTTATGATTGTATGGCCACAATGTCTATAGGTCCCAGAAACACTGCTGAAGGGGCAGTTCATTTGCTTCTTGGTGGCTAGTCACTGAGTAGTTAAAATGTCTAGGGGCCACAGATGCACACCTGAATGGGCAGATAATTTGGCTGTGTCACTATGATAAATTGAGGCTGAGAGACAAGGCTGCCCATTGTTAGATCTCTCGTCTACTCTACTTTTGAGCTTTAAAGATGAAGAGAAAGGGACAAGAGAGGGCCTCTCAAATCCGGACACCACTGTGGCAGCTGATGCAGCCCAACCCCTCAGATTTTATCATCATTCAATGTACCAGATAGAGGACTTCTGGAGAAAGTCAGGTGCATGTAAAAATGTGACACTTCATGGAAATAGTAAGGCTTCCCCCAAGACTGGTACCATGAAGGGCTGAAGGAATCTGAGAGATTGGGTAATTTGTCTAGATGAATCAATTAACTTTTTTTTTTTTTAATTTTTGGCTGTGCCACATGGCATTCGGAATCTTAGTTCCCCGACCAGGGATCGAACCCACGCCCGCTACACTGGAAGCACGGAGTCCCAACCACTGCACCACCAGGGAAGCCCCTCAATTAACTTTTATCATTCCATTTCCCTTCTATCGCCTTGTTAGTTTTGCAGTCTTTAATTATTCTTTTAGTGGTTACCCTAGAGATTATGACATACACCCTCAATTTATGTCTTCTATAGATTAATACTTTTACTGCTTCTTCCACAATTCAATGATTGAAAATATTTTAGCTCAATCCCCTCTTATCATTTATACTATTGTTGACCTGAATTTTAATTCTACATATATTTTAAGTCTCTCTATGCATTATTATAATTGCTTAATACAGTCAGTGTTCATATAGTTTTATCCACATATTTACTCTTTATTCTTCATAACGCTTTCACTTTTTATTTTTTAAGGATCATTAGTTCCTAACTTTAAGAAATCCCTTTAGTGTTTATTTTAGTGTAGGTCTGCTGGCAATTAATTATATCAGTTTTGGTTTTTCTGAAATCAACTTTATTTCGTCTTCGTTTAAAAGGATATTTTCCTTGAGAGTAGAATTCTAGGTTAGCAGTTATTTTATTTCAGCACTTTAAAGATATCATTTCATTGTATTTGTTGAAAAGTCAGTTGCCGTTCTTACTGTTTCTCCTTTGAATGTAATGTGCCTTTTTTTCTCTGGCTGCAATTAGATTTTCCTTTTTTCTCTTTTGTTTTCAGCAGTTTGACTATGATGTGCCTAGTTATGATTTCCTTTGTATTCATTCTGCTTGAGATTAGTAGAGCTTTTTGAATCAGTGGCTTGATATCATTTGTCAATTCTGGTATCTTTTCAATCTGGTATTCCTTCCAATTAAACATATATTGGACCTTTACACCATGTTCCATGTCTCTTACACTCTTTCCATTATTCTTCGTTCCTTTTTTTTCATAATGCTTCAGCCTGCATAGTCTCTGCTAACTCATTTCCAGTTCACTAAGCTTCTATTATGCTATATCTAACATCTACTTAGTGCTTAATTTAAGCTGTGTTTTTTAGTTCTTGAATTCCCATGTGATTCTTTCTAATGTCAATAATTTTGTCACCTAATTTCTTTTTTTTTAATGTGGACCATTTTAAAAGTCTTTATTGTATTTGTTACAATATTGCTCCTGTTTTATGTTTTGGTTGTTTTGGCTGCGAGGCATGTGGGATCTTAGCTCCCTGACCAGGGATCAAACCTGCACCCCCTGCTTTGGAAGGTGAAGTCTTAACCACTGGACCACCAGGGAAGTCCCTGTCACCTAATTTCTTGAACATAGTAATCATAGTTTTTTTTTTAAAAGTTTGTGTCTGATGACTCAAATATTTGGATCACTATTGGGTTTATTTATATCACCTGTTTTATCTTGGTTTCCTTCAGCTGATTCATGGCATGCCTGTGATATTTTTTTGTTGTTGAATGCCAGAAATTGTATATGAAGCGTTTTAAAAAATTTCTCTGGAGGATGTTTCATCCTCTAGAAATAATTTACTTTTCTTCTGGAGGCCAGATATAGTAGAAGCAGATAACCTTGGTCCATCAAGGATTAAGATGAGGGCTTCCCTGGTGACGCAGTGGTTAAGAATCTACCTGCCAATGCAGGGGACATGGGTTCGAGCCCTGGTCCGGGAAGATCCCACATGCTGCGGAGCAACTAAGCACATGAGCCACAACTACTGAGCCTGCTCTCTAGAGCCCGCGAGCCACAACTACTGAGCCCGTGTGCCACAACTACTGAAGCCCACGCTCCTAGAGCCTGTGCTCCAGCAACAAGAGAAGCCACCACAATGAGGAGCCCACACACCGCAATGAAGAGTAGCCCCCTCTCACCGCAACTAGAGAAAGACCGCGCACAGCAACGAGGACCCAACACAGCCAAAAATAAATTAAATTAATTAATTAATTAATTAATTTTAAAAAAGGATTAAGATGATCTGAGAATCTATTTCATCTTCATGGGGGCTGATCTATAACTGGTTTGCCTCTTCTAGGACAAAGCCATTCAGGATTTTTACCTGAAAGCCTGGCAGACCCTGATCTCTAGTTTTCTAGTTTTTGTCTCTATTACTATGAGACTTCCAAAAGCTCTGCTTAAGTTTTTAGCTTTTTAGTTGCTGCTTTCTGCTTGACTTCATGACATCTTGTCTTGTGTAGTTTAGAAATTGAACTATGCTCACAATTTGGAGCTCAGTTTTCTGTGGTTCCTTTTTTTTTTTGTTGGATCTTGACCTTCAAGTCTTGGCTGCCTTAATAACAAGCAGTAAATCCAATTTTCGTGCCCTACTTCATGAGACTTCTCAAAGCTATGAATCGCTATTTTCTGCTCTTCACCTTGGCTCTTCACCTTGGCTCCACACAGCTTAGGAACTGACAAATGCCTCAAGGGAAAAAGAAGCAGCTCACCTCAGTGTGTTTCCCTTTACTTAATCATCTAGACCTCTCTAATGCTGGTTTCCTTGCTTTATCTCTGATGCCTTTAAAAAGCTGTGATCTTTTGGTGTTTTGTCTAGTTTTCATAGTTTCTATCAGCCAAAGAATTGGTATGAGAGAAGATAACCTGTCATATTTGGAAGAAAAAAATCCTTGCTATAGAATTTCTATAGATATCAGTTACCAGTTGAAGAAAGATTCCTTCTATCCCTGGTTTGCAAAGAGGCTTTAATATGAATGGATGTTACATTTATTAAATGCCTTCTCTGTATCTATTGAGATGTGATTTTTCTTCTTTATTCTATCATTATAACATTGCATTCATTGATTTATGAATATTGCATTCCCAGAATAAACCCAGTTTACTAATGACCTATTATCTTTTAATATATTTATGGAGTTAATGTACTAATGTTTCATTTAGAATGTCATGAAAAAGATTGAACTGAACTTTCCTTTCTTGTAATGTTCTTGTCAGCTTTTGGATCAAAGTAATGCTGACCTCATAAAACGAGATGGAAAAGGTGCCTTTCATTCTTCTCTTTGAAAGAGTTCCTTTTCTTTGGAAGAGTTTGTGTAATACTGGTGTTAGTTCTTCCTTAGCTCCCTGATAAAATTTGTTAAGTAAGCCATGTGAACCTTGAGTTTTCTGTATGGAAAAGTTTTAAATTATGGATTAACTAAATGTTTATAAATAGATGCAGGAAAATTTAGATTCTCTACTCATGTGTCAGTTTGTTACAGTATTTCCTTAGAATTTAGCTCATTGCATCTCAGTTTCATATTTTTAGTAAAAGCTTTTCATAATCTTTTCTAATGACCTTTTTTTTTTTAAATTAATTTATTTTATCCTTGGCTGCGTTGGGTCCTCGTCTCTGTGCGAGGGCCCTCTCCAGTTGAGGCAAGCGGGGGCCACTCCTCATTGCGGTGCGCGGGCCCCTCACTATCGCGGCCTCTCCTGTTGCGGAGCACAGGCTCCAGACGTGCAGGCTCAGTAGTTGTGGCTCACGGGCCCAGCCGCTCCGCGGCACGTGGGATCCTCCCAGACCAGGGCTCGAACCCGTGTCCCCTGCATTGGCAGGCAGAGTCTCAACCACTGCGCCACCAGGGAAGCCCTAATGACCTTTTTAGTGTCTGTAAGATCTGTGGTGATATTCCCTTTTTCATTCCTCATATTAGTTTATTTGTGACTTCCCACCTTAATCCAGTCAGGTATTGAGCTAATTTAAGTCCGAGCTTCATTCCTAGGAATGATCTATTTCAGTTCACACTTATTCCAGTTAAAATCTTGGAGTGTTTATAAAGACCTCTCTGCATTGGCATGCCCTGAACTTTCAACGACCACATAAGAGTGCTGAAATCTCTGAGTCGCAGCTCTCACTTGTAGAATGTGCAGAATGGTGATCACTTTGAGAGGAAAGCCAGCCACTCTTGGCTTCCTTCTACTTCTGGGTCTTAGCTGTACAAAGTCTTAATGCCTATGATTCTATGATGTCTTCAAACAGTTGTTTTTATATTTTCCCCAGGTTTTCTAGTTGTTTTCCCTGGGATAGTTGGTCCAAAACAAGTAATTCATCTTTTGCTAGAATTTTTTCTTATATGATGTTAATATTATACCTCAGTTATATTGAGAAAGCTAAATAAAAATTCTTCTCCAGTGAACAAGGATCACATTTTTTATAGCGTATCTTGTCTTCAGATACACATACTAAATATAAGTGCTTTGAGGTCTCTTTATTCAAAGGAATCCTTTTTTACATGAATCAAGCTTTGTCACACTTTGTCAAAGTTTTACCTAACAGAATTATCTAGTGGGAAGAATGTTGGCTTTAGTGCAGATACCACAAGAGGTACTTTCAACATCCATTCTTGACTCCTTCTAACTTTCCTTCCTTTTAACAGTTATTGGAAGTTAAGAAATAAAACCCCTCAGTTTTCTCACCTACCTTATATCGAGTTGGACTCGTGACAGTTCTGTCCAATAATGATTAAGTGGAATTATATGGAGAGGGCATCTTTCTCAAATTAAAAAAAAGAAAGCCCGGAAAGGAGAAAATTTTTTTACCATTAACCTCTTTATCTTTGCTTATTTTTGCCTAGAATATAGATAGTATCTGGTAGGAGCCCAGTCATCTTGTAAGAACAAGGAAAGAAACATGAGAACAAACTAAGAAGTGGTTAAATAGTACCAATCTGGGTCCCTGACAGGATTATTGAGCCATTGCATCAGTCCCAGACTGGCTATCATCAGACTCCTTATTAGAGGAGCTAACTAAACATCTTGTTTTCCCAGGCCATTGTGAGTCAGCTTCCCGTTATTTGCAGCTGAAAATATTTCTAACTAATAGAGACTGAGATTCAGGAGAACTTGGTTCTAATTCTAATGTGACCACAGTGAAATGTCTATGCAAAAATAAATTGTATTTCTGTATACCAGCAAAAAGACATTTAGAAAATGAAATTAAAAGAAAACATTTTATCCCTAGTGCCCAGATCTTGATCTTTAATCACCATTCCCACTAAAAGGGAACCAGAGATTTTTAGAGAAATATCTGATTCTGGGTCTGGACCTAGAAGAATACATGATGAGCATAGGTTATATTCTTGTGCTAGAAAAGACACACTTAAAGATTAATGTCTAAAGGACATAGGAGGCATCATGAAGGGCCTTCACTGGCCACATTTGATCATTTGAGCACCAAGATGAAAATGGCTGCAATTTGTTGTAATACATTAAATAAATACAAAACCATGAGTTCATAGTGATACTCCAAAAACAATCAGATGGAAAAAAGATGAAAGGAAAAGAGAAGAAAGTTCTTTGTCATTGTCTTAGAATGAGTTCTGGGTTAACAAAAATGGAAAGTTGCATACAGAAGGTTTATTGGGGAGAAACATCTGTAAGAGGTTGAGGAAGATAGGGTTGGACAGAGGGAGAATTTACCCTCAATGCAGTTGCAACTGGGGCCTCAGACAGTCTTACAGGGAGCTCTGGAGCTGGGATGGCCCTTCAGAGTTGTCCCAAATGGAAGGCTGGACCTTTGTGTTCCTGCATAAGACACTCATTTAATACTGCCTGCTCCCTGAGCAGAGGTTGGGAGGTGAGGGCATAACTTTGAGTGAGGCAGTTCCCTGTAGCTGAGGGCAGTTCCCAATGAGAGATATAGCTATGAGGTCAGTAGCTGATTTTCCCAGAAACTGGGGGATAATGTATTGGCCCCAAAAAAGAGATCTGAGCAGAGCAACACAGTATTCACTACAGCAATTACTTACAGAAGAATGCCACCCAATAAATATAGAAAGAATTAGATAATTGATTCAGGTAAGGAACCTCAAGAGATGTTATCTTAGTCAGCTTAAGCTGTTGAGACAAAATGCCATAAACTGAGTGGCTTATCAACAACAGAACTTTATTTTTCACAGTTCTGGAGCCTGGAAATTGGAGCTTATGGTGCCAGTATGGTTGGATTCTTGGTGAGGGCCCACTTCTGGGTTGTAGCTAGCTGAACTTCTTGTTGTATCCTCACATGGTGGAAAAGGAGCAAGCTAGCCCTCTGGTCTCTTCTTACTAGGGCAGTAATCCCATTCATGAGGCTCCACCCTCATGACCTAATCAACTTCCAAAGGCCCCACCTCCTAACACTATCACATTGAGGGTTAGGATTTCAACATATGAATTTGGGGGGGACACATTCAGTCCGTAGCAGATGTTAAATGCATTTGATAAAAGGTTGTTTGAACAAGATGCTCACGTAGAACCAAAATGTTACTCTACAAATTATTTGCTAATTGCATCCTTAATAGGGGGTTGCACAGTAGCACCTATGAAGTATTCTTGGCAGTTATTAAGTATTTGTGTTAAAAATGCTTAACCTGGGCTTCCCTGGTGGCGCAGTGGTTAAGAATCCGCCTGCCAATGCAAGGGACACGGGTGCGAGCCCTGGTCCGGGAAGATTCCACATGCTGCGGAGCCACTAAGCGCATGTGCCACAACTATTGAGGCTGCGCTCTAGAGCCCGTGAGCCACAACTACTGAGCCCACATGCCACAACTACTGAAGCCAGCGCACCTAGAGCCTGTGCTCTGCAACAAGAGAAGCCACCGCAATGAGAAGTCTGCACACCGCAACGAAGAGTAGCCCCTGCTGGCTGCAACTAGAGAAAGCCTGTGCACAGCAACAAAGACCCAATGCAGCCAAAAATAAAATAAATAAATTTTAAAAAAATGCTTAACCTAAAACTGATCAAACTTCTATACCTAACTTCAAGTCTGTAGAAAATACAGGAGAGAAAAGAAAAATTGAGATGACATCATGAGGAAACAATCAGATGACGTGGAACATGGGACATTCTACAAGTCAACTAGCCCTGTTTCTTCAAAAAGTCAGTATTAGGTTAACAGGTCATGGCAAGGTGATGATGATGGTGTAGATTTGATTTCTCTAAATACTGTCTTAAAAATAGAACCATTCTGATAGCAAAAGAAAAACTTTACAGACTACATTTTGAACAAAACAAGGTGACAGGCATCCCCAGGAACCCTATAATGCAAATGGGTGAAACCAAGACATTAATTACAGCAAGGTCTTTGCACAGGTTCAGCAGTATGGGAGAGTACCAGAGGGAATATAGGGTCATTCTGATGGTCCATGAGCCCAAGAGCACTGAATTCCTCAGTGTTTACTCCTCAGCTCAGTTACTTACTGCCTCAGTTTCTACCACAGGGGTTACCCCTACCCCTAGTGTCCTCACCTGACAGACTGTCCACTTGGGTCAAGACGCTTTAAGATTCTTCCACCTGGATGCCTTCTGTGGCATCCACTTGGCCCCTGGGAAAACCCAAACACTCTCACTCCACCAAACTCTGGACATGCAAACTGTCTTCACTGCTGCTCTTTCTTCACCTTGCCATTTCAGGCTGCTATACCAGCCTCTGCTCTACAAGTTCATCTAGGTGGGAGTAGTCATCAGTCATTATCTTCACCAACACTCCAAAGTCCTGAGGACAAGCTTTACCAACAACTCTCTCAAGTTGCACCCAAGAGACAGGATTGGTCTGTGAATTTCTGCAGCTCAGCAGCTGGGGAAGAAGTCAGCCTCCCCATCTGAAAGGCAACCTCCATTATTCTGAGTTATCTTGGGGCTCCCCTTCTTAACTTGAGGTGGTGGTGGTGAGATCCAAAAGAAAGCAGCAAAGTACTCTCTAAAGCAAGATTTCCTTTCAAAAAATACTTTTAAAAAAGGAATATCCAACCTACTCTCACAAAGGTTGAAGGAAAATGATGGACTGATAACCCAAGAACTTGGCCACCTTACAGTTAAGTTTTCCAGAGTATGTCTAGACACCACATAAGAGCATGAATCTTCCAGAAATTAATGGATATAAATAAAATATTTGTACTCTTCCCATTTTATCTTTGTACCTGCCTCTAGGATGGGTTACCTAGTATTTTGTAAAGCCAAAATAACCTTATTTTTAATTTTTTAAAAACTTTAATTTAATTTAATATTTTTTAACATCTTTATTGGAGTATAATTGCTTTACAATGGTGTGTTAGTTTCTGCTTTATAACAAAGTGAATCAGCTATACATGTACATATATCCCCATATCTCCTCCCTCTTGCGTCTCCCTCCCACCCTCCCTATCTCACCCCTCTAGGTGGTCACAGAGCACCGAGCTGATCTCCCTGTGCTATGCGGCTGCTTCCCGCTAGCTATCTATTTTACGTTAGGTAGTATATATAAGTCCATGCCACTCTCTCACTTTGTCCCAGCTTACCCTTGCCCCTCCCCATGTCCTCAAGTCCATTCTCTACGTCTGCGTCTTTATTCCTGTCCTACCCTTAGGTTCTTCATAACCATATTTTTTTCTCAGATTCCATATATATGTGTTAGCATATGGTATTTGTTTTTCTCTTTCTGACTTACTTCACTCTGTATGACAGACTCTAGGTCCATCCACCTCACTACAAATAACTCAATTTCGTTTCTTTTTATGGCTGAGTAATATTCCACTGTATATATGTGCTACATCTTCTTTATCCATTCATCTGTCGATGGACACTTAGGTTGCTTCCATGTCCGGGCTATTGTAAATAGAGCTGCAATGAACATTGTGGTACATGACTCTTTTTGAATTATGGTTTTCTCAGGGTATATGCCCAGTAGTGGGATTGCTGGGTCGTATGGTAGTTCTATTTTTAGTTTTTAAAGGAACCTCCATACTGATCTCCATAGTGGCTGTATCAATTTACATTCCCACCAACAGTGCTAGAGGGTTCCCTTTTCTCCACACCCTCTCCAGCATTTATCGTTTGCAGATTTTTTGATGATGGCCATTCTGACCGGTGTTAGGTGATACCTTATTGTAGTTTTGATTTGCATTTCTCTAATGATTAGTGATGTTGAGCATCCTTTCATGTGTTTGTTGGAAATCTGTATGTCTTCTTTGGAGAAATGTCTATTTAGGTCTTCTGCCCATTTTTGGATTGGGTTGTTTGTTTTTTTGATATTGAGCTGCATGAGCTGCTTGTAAACTTTGGAGATTAAACCTTTGTCAGTTGCTTCATTTGCAAATATTTTCTCCCATTCTGAGGGTTATCTTTTCATCTTGTTTATGGTTTCCTTTGCTGTGCAAAACCTTTTAAGTTTCATTAGGTCACATTTGTTTATTTCCATTTCTCTAAGAGGTGAGTAAAAAAGGATCTTGCTGTGATTTATATCATAGAGTGTTCTGCCTACGTTTTCCTCTAAGAGTTTTATAGTGTGTGGCCTTACATTTAGGTCTTTAAGCCATTTTGAGTTTATTTTTGTGTATGGTGTTAGGGAGTGTTCTAATCTCATTCTTTTACATGTAGCTGTCCAGTTTTCCCAGCATCACTTATTGAAGAGGCTGTCTTTTCTCCATTGTATATTCTTGCCTCCTTTATCAAAACTAAGGTGACCATGTATGAGTGGGTTTATCTCTGGGCTTTCTATCCTGTTCCATTGATCTATATTTCTGTTTTTGTGCCAGTATCATACTGTCTTGATTACTGTAGCTTTGTGGTATAGTCTGAAGTCAGGGAGCCTGATTCCTCCAGCTCCGTTTTTCTTTCTGAAGATTGCTTTGGCTATTGTGGGTCTTCTGTGTTTCGATGCAAATTGTGAAATTTTTTGTTCTAGTTCTGTGAAAAATGCCATAGGTAGTTTGATAGGGATTGCACTGAATCTGTAGTTTGCTTTGGGTAGTATAGTCATTTTTACAATGTTTATTCTTCCAATCCAAGAACATGATTTATCTCTCCATCTGTATCATCTTTAATTTCTTTCATCAGTGTCCTATAGTTTTCTGCATGCAGGTCTTTTGTCTCCTTAGGTAGGTTTATCCCTAGGTATTTTTTTCTTTTTGTTGCAGTGGTAAATGGGAGTGTTTCCTTAATTTCTCTTTCAGATTTTTCATCATTAGTGTATAGGAATGCAAAAGATTTCTGTGCATTAATTTTGTATCCTGCTACTTTACCAAATTCATTGATTAGCTCTAGTAGTTTTCTGGTAGCGTCTTTAGGATTCTGTATGTATAGTATCATGTCATCTGCAAACAGTGACAGCTTTCCTTCTTCTTTTCTGATTTGGATTCCTTTTATTTCTTTTTTTTCTCTGATTGCTGTGTCTAACACTTCCAAAACTATGTTGAATAATAGTGGTGAGAGTGGGCAACCTTGTCTTGTTGCTGATCTTAGAGGAAATGCTTTCAGTTTTTCACCATTGAGAACAATGTTGACTGTGAGTTTGTCATATATGACCTTTATTATGTTGAGATAAGTTCCCTCTATGCCTACTTTCTGGAGGGTTTTTATCATAAATGGGTGCTGAATTTTGTTGAAAGCTTTTCCTGCATCTATTGAGATGATCATATGATTTTTCTCCTTCACTTTGTTAATATGGTGTATCACATTGATTGACTTGCGTATATTGAAGAATCCTTGCATTCCTGGGATAAACCCCACTTGATCATGGTGTATGATCCTTTTAATGTGCTGTTGGATTCTGTTTGCTAGTATTTTGTTGAGGATTTTTGCATCTATGTTCATCAGTGATATTGGCCTGTAGTTTTCTTTCTTTGTGACATCTTTGTTTGGTTTTGGTGTCAGGGTGATGGTGACCTTGTAGAATGAGTTTGGGAGTGTTCCTTACTCTGCTATATTTTGGAAGAGTTTGAGAAGGCTAGGTGTTAGCTCTTCTCTAAATGTTTGATAGAATTTGCCCAAGAAGCCATCTGGTCCTGGGCTTTTGTTTGTTAGAAGATTTTTAATCACAGTCTCGATTTCAGTGCTTGTGATTGGTCCGTTTATATTTTCTATTTCTTCCTGGTTCAGTCTCGGAAGGTTGTGCTTTTCTAAGAAATTGTCCATTTCTTCCAGGTTGTCCATTTTATTGGCATATAGTTGCTTGTAGTAATCTCTCATGATCCTTTGTATTTCTGCAGTGTCAGTTGCTCTCCTTTTTCATTTCTAATTCTATTGATTTGAGTCTTCTCCCTTTTTTTCTTAATGAGTCTGGCTAATGGTTTCTCAATTTTGTTTATCTTCTCAAAGAACCAGCTTTTAGTTTTATTGATCTTTGCTGTTGTTGCCTTCATTTCTTTTTCATTTATTTCTGATCTGATCTTTATGATTTCTTTCCTTCTTCTAACTTTGGGGGTTTTCTTTGTTCTTCTTTCTCTAATTACCTTAGGTGTAAGGTTAGGTTGTTTATTTGAGATGTTTCTTGTTTCTTGAGGTAGGATTGTATTGCTATAAACTTCCCTCTTAAAACTGCTTTTGCTGCATCCCATAGGTTTTGGATCATCGTGTTTTCATTGTTATTTGTTTCTAGGTATTTTTTGATTTCCTCTTTGATTTCTTCAGTGATCTCATGGTTATTAAGTAGTGTATTGTTTATCCTCCATGTGTTTGTAATTTTTACAAATTTTTTCCAGTAATTGATATCTAGTCTCATAGCATTGTGGTCGGAAAAGATACTTGATACGATTTCAATTTTCTTAAATTTACCAAGGCTTGACTTGTGACCCAAGGTATGATCCTTCCTGGAGAATGTTCCTTGAACACTTGGGAAGAAAGTGTATTCTGTTGTTTTTGGATGGAATGTCCTATAAATATCAATTAAGTCCATCTTGTTTAATGTATCATTTAAAGCTTGTGTTTCCTTATTTATTTTCATTTTGGATGATCTGTCCATTGGTGAAAGTGGGGTGTTAAAGTCCCCTACTATGATTGTGTTACTGTTGATTTCCCCTTTTATGGCTGTTAGCATTTGCCTTATATGTTGAGGTGCTCCTATATTGGGTGCATAAATATTTACAATTGTTATATCTTTTTCTTGGATTGATCCCTTGATCATTATGTAGTGTCCTTCTTTGTCTCTTGCACTAATCTTCATTTTAAAGTCTATTTTGTCTGATATGAGAATTGTTACTCCAGCTTTCTTTTGATTTCCATTTGCATGGAATATCTTTTTCCATCCCCTCACTTTCAGTCTGTATGTGTCCCTAGGTCTGAAGTGGGTCTCTTGTAGACAGCATATATACGGGTCTTGTTTTTGTATCCATTCAGCCAGTCTATGTCTTTTGGTTGGAGCATTTAATCCATTTACGTTTAAGGTAATTATTGATATGTATGTTCCTATTACCATTTTCTTAATTGTTTTGGGTTTGTTATTGTAGGTCTTTTCCTTCTCTTGTGTTTCCTGCCTAGAGAAGTTCCTTTAGCATTTGTTGTAAAACTGGTTTGGTGGTGCTGAATTCTCTGAACTTTTGCTTGTCTGTAAAGGTTTTAATTTCTCCATCTGACCTGAATGAGATCCTTGCTGCGTAGAGTAATCTTGGTTGTAGGTTTTTCCCTTTGATCACTTTAAATATGTCCTGCCACGCCCTTCTGGCTTGCAGAGTTTCTACTGAAAGATCCGCTGTTAACCTTATGGGGATTCCCTTGTATGTTATTTGTTGTTTTTCCCTTGCTGCTTTTAATATTTTCTCTTTGTATTTAATTTTTTTTGGAGTCTTTTCTAATAATTAATATTTATTTATTTATTTATTTATTTTTGGCTGTGTTGGGTCTTCGTTTCTGTGTGAAGGCTTTCTCCAGTTGCGGCAAGCGGGGGCCACTCTTCATCGCGGTGCGCGGGCCTCTCACTATCGCGGCCTCTCCTGTTGCGAAGCACAGGCTCCAGACGCGCAGGCTCAGTAATTGTGGCTCACGGGCCTAGTCGCTCCGCGGCATGTGGGATCTTCCCAGACCAGGGCTCGAACCCGTGTCCCCTGCATTGGCAGGCAGACTCTCAACCGCTGCACCACCAGGGAAGCCCTGTATTTAATTTTTGATAGTTTGATTAATATGTGTTTTGGCGTGTTTCTCCTTGGATTTATCCTGTATGGGACTCTCTGTGCTTCCTGGACTTAATTAACTATTTCCTTTTCCGTATTAGGGAAGTTTTCAACTATAATATCTTCAAATGTTTTCTCAGTCCCTTTCTTTTTCTCTTCTTCTTCTGTGACCCCTATAATTCGAATGTTGGTGTGTTTAATTTTGTCCCAGAGGTCTCTGAGACTGTCCTCAATTCTTTTCATTCTGTTTTCTTTATTCTGCTCTGCAGTAGTTATTTCCACTATTTTATCTTCCAGGTCACTTATCCGTTCTTCTGCCTCAGTTATTCTGCTATCGATTCCTTCTAGAGAATTTTTAATTTCATTTATTGTTTTGTTCATCATTGTTTGTTTGTTCTTTAGTTCTTCTAGGTCCTTGTTAAACGTTTCTTGTATTTTCTCCATTCTATTTCCAAGATTTTGGATCACCTTTACTATCATTACTCTGAAGTATTTTTCAGGTACTGCCTATTTCCTCTTCATTTGTTTGGTCTGGTGGGTTGTTACCTTGATCCTTCAACTGCTCCGTATTTCTGTCTCATTTTGCTTAACTTACTGTGTTTTGGGTCTCCTTTTCGCAGGCTGCAGATTCGTAGTTCCCATTGTTTTTGGTGTCTGCCCCAGTGGCTAAGGTTGGTTCAGTGGGCTGTGTAGGCTTCCTGGTGGAGCGAACTAGTGCCTGTGTTCTGTTGGATGAGGCTGGATCTTCTCTTTCTGGTGGGCAGGACCACATCCGATGGTGTGTTTTGGGGTGTCTGTGACCTTATTATGATTTTAGGCAGCATCTCTGCTAATGGGTGGGGTTGTGTTCCTGTCTTGCTACTTTTTTGGCATAAGGTGTCCAGCACTGTAGCTTGCTGGTCGTTGAGCGGAGCTCAGTCTTAGCCTTGAGATGGAGATCTCTGGGAGAGCTTTCGCCGTTTGATACTACGTGGAGCTGGGAGGCCTCTGGTGGACCAATGTCCTGAACTCGGCTATCCCACTTCAGAGGCACAGGCTTGACACCCGGTCAGAGCACCAAGACTTTGTCAGCCACATGGCTCAGAAGAAAAAGGAGAAAAAAAGAAAGGAAGAAAGAAAAAAAAAATAAGTTATTAAATTTAAAAATAAAAAATAATTTTTAAAAATGAAAAAAATTAAAAAGTCATAAAAAAAGAAAAAAAAAGAAAGAAAGAAGAGAGCATCCAAACCAAAAAACAAATCCACCAACGATAAGCACTAAAAACTGTAATAAAAAACAAAAACAACAGCAACAACAACAAAAAAAACGGACAGGCAGAACCCTAGGACAAATGGTAAAAGCAAAGCTATACAGACAAAATCACACAAAGAAGCATACACATTCACACTCTCAAAAAGAGAAAAAGGAAAAAAAAATATATTGTTGCTCCCAAAATCCACCACCTCAATTTTGGGATGTTTCATTATCTATTCAGATATTCCAGAGATGCAGGGTACATCAAGTTGATTGTGGATATTTAATTCACTGCTCCTGAGGCTGCTGGGAGAGATTTCCCTTTCTCTTCTTTGTTTGTACCGTTCCTGGGGTTCAGCTTTGGATTTGGCCCCGCCTCTGCGTGTAGGTCGCCTGGGGGCGTCTGTTCTTCGCTCAGACAGAACGGGGTTAAAGTAGCAGCTGATTAGGGGGATCTGGCTCACTCAGGCCGGGGGAAGGGAGGGGCATGGAATGTGCGGCGAGCCTGCGGCGGCAGAGGCCATCATGACATTGCAACAGGCACTCTGTGTGTTCTCCCGGGGAAGTTGTCCCTGGATCACAGGACCCTGGCCGTGGTGGGTTGCACAGGCTCCCGGGAGGGAAGGTGTGGATAGTGACCTGTGCTTGCACACAGGCTTCTTAGTGGCTGCAGCAGCAGTCTTAGCGTTTCATGCCCATCTCTGGTGTCCATGCTGATAGCCACAGCTCACGCCCATCTCTGGAGATTGTTTACGTGGTGCTCTGAATCCCCTCTCCTCGCGCACCCTGAAACAATGGTCTCTTCCCTCTTAGGCAGTTTCAGACGTTTTCCCGGACCCCCTCCCGGCTGGCTGTGGCACACTAGCCCCTTCAGGCTGTGTTCATGCAGCCAACCCCAGTCCTCTCCCTGGGATCTGACCACCGAAGAAGCCGGAGCTTCAGCTCCCAGCCCTGACCTGTCCCAGCTGGCAGGTGAGCAGACAAGCCTCTCAGGCTGGTGAGTGCTGGTTGGCACCGATCCTCTGTGCGGGAATCTCTCCACTTTGCTCTCTGCATCTCTGTTGCTGTGCTCTCCTCTGTGGCTCCGAAGCTTCCCCTCCGCCACACCCCATCTCCGCCAGTGAAGGGGCTTCCTAGTGTGTGGAAACTTTTCCTCCTTCACAGCTCCCTCCCAGTGGTGCAGGTTCCATCCCTATTCTTTTGTCTCTGTTTTTTCTTTTTTCTTTTGCCCTACCCAGGTACGTGGGGAGTTTTTTGCATTTTGGGAAGTCTGAGGTCTTCTGCCAGCGTTCAGTAGGTGTTCTGTAGGAGTTGTTCCACATGTAGATGTATTTCTGATGTATTTGTGGGGAGGAAGGTGATCTCCACGTCTTACTCCTCTGCCATCTTGAAGGTGTCTCCAATAACCTTATTTTTTATAGACAGATGTGTTTTTCTAGAAATAATACATATAGTCCTTCAGGCTGACAGGAAATGACACTAGGTGATTAATTCACCTAAAGAAATAAAAAGTTCCAGAAAAAGATAAATATGTAGGTAAATATAAAATGCTATATATATTTAAAACATTTTCTTAACAAATTTAAAAGATATAAGGTTTCATAAAATAATAATTGTAAGCCTCTTTTGTTCAGCTTGTAACATATAAAGATATAATATATGACAATAATAGCACAAAGAAGGGGGAGAAAGAAATGGAGCTACATTAGTGCAATTTTTCTATATTTTGCCAAAGGTAAGTTAGTATTAATATGAAGTAGATAGTGACAAGTTAAAATATATATAGTAATCCCTAGAGCAACAACTAAGACCGTAACTTAAAAAAAATAGTGAAACAATTCAGCAAAGGAATTTACATGGTATAATATAGAAAAATGTATAACAGCAAAGAAGAAAGTAAAGGAGGAACAGTGAAACAAAAAAGACATGGGACATATAAAAAATAACAAAATGGGAGATGTAAATTCACCATATAAATAATTACATTAAATGTGAGAAGATTAAGCATTCCAGTCAAAAACCAGACATTGTTAGGACAGAAAACAAGATCCAACTTTATGCTGTCTGTAAGAGACACACTTTATTTTGGAGGACACTGGTACATTTAAAAGTAAAAGGATGAAAAAAGATATACAATGCAAACAGCAACTAAGAAAGTGTTGAAGTGGCCATGCTAATATCTGACAAAATAGACTTTAAGACAAAAAAGTATTATCAGAGTTAAAGGAGGATATTTCATGATGATAAAAGTGTAAATTGACCAGGAATCTATAACAATTATGAACCTATATGCACATGACAATAGAGCCCCAAAATGCACTAAGCAGAAGCTGATAGAACTGAAAGGAGAAATAGACACTTAACAATCATAGTTGGAGATGTCAACACCCTACTCTAAATAATAAATAAAAATCTAGATAGAAAATCAGCAAGGATATAAATGACTTGAACAATATTATTAACAAAATTTAACTGACTGACATCTATAAAACATTCCATCCAACCAAAGAATACATATTATTTTCAAGTGCAAATGGAACATTCTCTAGGATAGACCATATTAGTCCATAAAAAGTCTCAGTAAATTTAAAAGATTTGAAATCATGCAAAGCATATTCCCTGGCCACAACAGAAATGAATTAGAAACCACAAAGAATGAAATTTGGGAAATTTCCAAATACTTGGAAACTAAGTAACAAACTTCTAAATAACTCTTGAGTGAAAGAAAAAAATCAGAAAAGGAATTTAAAAATATGTCGAAGTGAAAGAAAATGAAAATATAACATATCAAATTTTATGGGGTGCAGCTAAGTCAGTGCTTAGAGGGATATTTTATAGCTTTAAACACCTATATTAGAAAAGATAGAGAAGATACCAAATCAATAACCTAAGCTTATGTCTTAAGAAATTAGAAAAAGAAGAACAAACTGAAGCAAACAGAAGGAAGAACATAATAACGATTAGAGGAGAGATCAATTAAATAGAAAACAATAACAAAAACAAAACTTTTGAGAAAATCAATGAAACCCAAAGTTGGTTTTTAGAAAAAAATCCACGCATTTGAAAAGCCCTTAGTTAGACCGACTAAGAAAAAAAGAGAGGCACAAATTACCACAATCTGGCATGAAAGAGGCATCATCATTATTGATCTTTCACTATTGATGAAAAGAACGGTTGGGGAATACTATGAACAACTTTATGCGAACAAATTAGAAAATGTAGGTAATATGGACCAATTATTAGAAATATATAAACCACCAAAACTGATAGAGTATAGATAAAACTGATAGAAATAGAGAATCTGAATAGACCTGTAATAAGTAAATGCAGTGAATTTAGTAATTAAAATTTTGCCCACAAAGAAAAATTCAGGCTCAGATTGTTTCACTGGTGAATTCTATGTAATACGTAAAGAAGAATTAACGTTGAGTCTCACAAACTTTTCTAGAAAACAGAGAAGGGAACACTTCCCAATTCATTCTGTGAGACCAATATTACCCTGATACCCAAACCTGATAAGGATAGCGCAAGAAAAAAGTAAAAAATACTGACTGATAACCTTCATGAACATAGATATGGTAATCCTCAACAAAATATTAGCAAACCAAATCCAACAGCATATTAAAAAGGTTATACACCATGACCAAGTGGAATTTATTTCAAGAATGCAAGATTGACTTTATCATCTCAAAATCAATTTATATAATAAATTGTATTAGCGAGTAATGGATAAAAATGCATGAATCATCTCAATAGATACAGAAAAAACATTTAATAAAATCTAACATTCAAGATAAAAATACAAACCAAAACCTGTCAGCAAACTAGTAATAAGCAGGGACTTCTCAATTAGATAAATGGCATCTATGAAAAACCTACAGCTAAAATCCTATGTAATAATGAAAGACTGAATGCTTTCCCTAAATTGGGAAAAAGACAAGGATGTTTACTCTTGCCACTTTTTTTTTTTTTTTTTTTTTTTTTTTTTTTATTTTTTATTCACACACACACACACACTGTATTTTATTTTTACAAGACATAAATAGACTGACACCAAGCATTGTACATGGATGACCACAACAAAAGCAACAATGATTGCAATTACCAAACATGAAACACACTCATACTATGTCATAATATTGACATTCAGTCCAGTAATCCTCCACTGTAACAGCTCCTTTACTTTGCAGTGAAAATTGATTTGTATATTCTTTGCCTCTGAGTCCTTGTGGGATTTTTTTTTTTTTTAAATTCAGACAGAAAGTCACAAAAATTATACTCATCCTCATCAGTTCACTCAGTCCCATGTAATTAATTTTTTTTTCATCTTGATCTTTTGTTAGCACTTTTATGAGTTCATCAGTTTTTCATTAGAGTTCTGAAAATGCTTATTCATTCAGTTCAGCAGTACAGTCAGTTACCAGAAACCTGTACTTGTCAGAGTCTTTTCCATGAATTTCTTGAAGATGAAACCCTTTTATAGGAACATATTTGCAAAATCATCAGAGTACACCCAGAACTGTCTGTAAATGACAAAAGACTTAAAAATGACCACGGTTAAAGATTTGATGAAAGTTCATAATAATGCAGTTGACAAGAAAATTAGTTATTTCTGAGATATACATTTTAAAGTAATAACTAGGATTATTACTTATAACATTATACCAGAACATATAAGATTTTTAGAAATTTCATGTAATGTCTGAAACATTTATATTAACATATTTCCATACATATTTCCATACAAATACAAATATAAGATTTTTAGAAATTTCATGTAATGTCTGAAACATTTATATTAACATATTTCCATACATATTTCCATACAAATACAAATATAAGATTTTTAGAAATTTCATGTAATGCCTGAAACATTTATATTAACATATTTCCATACAAATAACCCAATGAAAGTTTAGTATTAGTTGTTTTGTTTGTTTTTTTATACTGCAGGTTCTTATTAGGCATCAGTTTCATACACATCAGTGTATACATGTCAATCCCAATTGCCCAATCCAGCACACCACCATCCCCACCTCACCGCAGTTTTCCCCCCTTGGTGTCCATATGACCATTCTCTACATTTGTGTCTCAACTTCTGCCCTGCAAACTGGCTCATCTGTACCATTTTTCTAGGTTCCGCATACATGCATTAATATACGATATTTGTTTTTCTCTTTCTGACTTACTTCACTCTGTATGACAGTCTCTAGATCCATCCATGTCTCAACAAATGACTCAATTTCGTTCCTTTTTATGGCTGAGTAATATTCCATTGTATATATGTACCACATCTTCTTTATCCATTCGTCTGTTGATGGGCATTTAGGTTGCTTCCATGACCTGGCTATTGTAAATAGTGCTGCAATGAACATTCGGGTGCATGTGTCTTTTTGAATTACGGTTTTCTCTGGGTATATGCCCAGTAGTGGGATTGCTGGGTCATATGGTAATTCTATTTTTAGTTTTTTAAGGAACCTCCATACTGTTCTCCATAGTGGCTGTATCAATTTACATTCCCACCAACAGTGCAAGAGGGTTCCCTTTTCTCCACACCCTCTCCAGCATTTGTTGTTTGTAGATTTTCTGATGATGCCCATTCTAACAGGAGTGAGGTGATACCTCATTGTAGTTTTGATTTGCATTTCTCTAATAATTAGTGATGTTGAGCATCTTTTCATGTGCTTCGTGGCCATCTGTATGTCTTCTTTGGAGAAATGCCTATTTAGGTCTTCTGCCCATTTTTGGATTGGGGTGTTTGTTTCTTTGATATTGAGCTGAATGAGCTGTTTATATATTTTGGAGATTAATCCTTTGTCCGTTGATTCATTTGCAAATATTTTCTCCCATTCTGAGGGTTGTCTTTTCGTCTTGTTTATGGTTTCCTTTGCTGTGCAAAAGCTTTGAAGTTTCATTAGGTCCCATTTGTTTATTTTTGTTTTTATTTCCATTACTCTAGGAGGTGGATCAAAAAAGATCTTGCTGTGATTTATGTCAAAGAGTGTTCTTCCTATGTTTTCCTCTAAGAGTTTTATAGTGTCCAGTCTTATATTTAGGTCTCTAATCCATTTTGAGTTTATTTTTGTGTATGGTGTTAGGGAGTATTCTAATTTCATTCTTTTACATGTAGCTGTCCAGTTTTCCCAGCACCACTTATTGAAGAGACTGTCTTTTCTCCATTGTATATCTTTGCCTCCTTTGTCATAGATTAGTTGACCATAGGTGCGTGGGTTAATCTCTGGGCTTTCTATCTTGTTCCATTGATCTATGTTTCTGTTTTTGTGCCAGTACCATACTGTCTTGATTACTGTAGCTTTGTAGTATAGTCTGAAGTCTGGGAGTCTGATTCCTCCAGCTCCATTTTTTTCCCTCAAGACTGCTTTGGCTATTCGGGGTCTTTTGTGTCTCCATACAAATTTTAAGATGATTTGTTCTAGCTCCGTAAAAAATGCCATTGGTAATTTGATAGGGATTGCATTGAATCTGTAGATTGCTTTGGGTAGTATACTCATTTTCACAATGTTGATTCTTCCAATCCAAGAACATGGTATATCTCTCCATCTGTTGGTATCATCTTTAATTTCTTTCATCAGTGTCTTATAGTTTTCTGCATACAGGTCTTTCGTCTCCCTAGGTAGGTTTATTCCTAGGTATTTTATTCTTTTTGTTGCAATGGTAAATGGGAGTGTTTCCATAATTTCTCTTTCAGATTTTTCATCATTAGTGTATAGGAATGCAAGAGATTTCTGTGCATTAATTTTGTATCCTGCAACTTTACCATATTCATTAATCAGCTCTAGCAGTTTTCTGGTGGCAGTTTTAGGATTCTCTATGTATAGTATCATGTCATCCGCAAACAGTGACAGTTTTACTTCTTCTTTTCCAATTTGTATTCCTTTTATTTCTTTTTCTTCTCTGATTGCCGTGGCTAGGACTTCCAGAACTATGTTGAATAATAGTGGTGAGAGTGGACATCCTTGTCTCGTTCCTGATCTTAGAGGAAATGCTTTCAGTTTTTCACCATTGAGAATGATGTTTGCTGTGGGTTTGTCATATATGGCCCTTATTATGTTGAGGTAGGTTCCCTCTATGCCCACTTTCTGGAGAGTTTTTATCAGAAATGGGTGTTGAATTTTGTCAAAAGCTTTTTCTGCATCTATTGAGATGATCATATGGTTTTTATTCTTCAATTTGTTAATATGGTGTATCACATTGATTGATTTGCGTATATTGAAGAATCCTTGCATCCCTGGGATAAATCCCACTTGATCGTGGTGTATGATCTTTTTAATGTGTTGCTGGATTCTGTTTGCTAGTATTTTGTTGAGGATTTTTGCATCTATATTCATCAGCGATATTGGTCTGTAATTTTCTTTTTTTGTAGTGTCTTTGTCTGGTTTTGGTATCAGGGTGATGGTGGCCTCATAGAATGAGTTTGGGAGTGTTCCTTCCTCTGCAATTTTTTGGAAGAGTTTGAGAAGGATGGGTGTTAGCTCTTCTCTAAATGTTTGATAGAATTCACCTGTGAAGCCATCTGGTCCTGGACTTTTGTTTGTTGGAAGATTTTTAATCACAGTTTCAATTTCATTACTTGTGATTGGTCCGTTCATATTTTCTGTTTCTTCCTGATTCAGTCTGGGAAGGTTATACCTTTCTAAGAATTTGTCCATTTCTTCCAGGTTGTCCATTTTATTGGCATAAAGTTGCTTGTAGTAGTCTCTTAGGATGCTTTGTATTTCTGTGGTGTCTGTTGTAACTTCTCCTTTTTCATTTCTGATTTTATTGATTTGAGTCCTCTCCCTCTTTTTCTTGATGAGTCTGGCTAATGGCTTATCAATTTTGTTTATCTTCTCAAAGAACCAACTTTTAGTTTTATTGATCTTTGCTATTGTTTTCTTTGTTTCTATTTCATTTATTTCTGCTCTGATCTTTATGATTTCTTTCCTTCTGCTAACTTTGGGTTTTGTTTGTTCTTCTTTCTCTAGTTTCTTTAGGTGTAAGGTTAGATTGTTTACTTGAGATTTTTCTTGTTTCTTTAGGTAGGCTTGTATAGCTATAAACTTCCCTCTTAGAACCGCTTTTGCTGCATCCCATAGGTTTTGGGTCGTCGTGTTTTCATTGTCATTTGTCTCTAGGTATTTTTTGATTTCCTCTTTGATTTCTTCAGTGATCTCTTGGTTATTTAGTAACGTATTGTTTAGCCTCCATGTGTTTGTCCTTTTTACGTTTTTTTCCCTGTAATTCATTTCTAATCTCATAGCGTTGTGGTCAGAAAAGATGCTTGATATGATTTCAATTTTCTTAAATTTACTGAGGCTTGATTTGTGACCCAAGATGTGATCTATCCTGGAGAATGTTCCGTGCGCACTTGAGAAGAACGTGTAATCTGCTGTTTTTGGATGGAATGTCCTATATATATCAATTAAATCTATCTGGCCTATTGTGTCATTTAAAGCTTCTGTTTCCTTATTTATTTTCATTTTGGATGATCTGTCCATTGGTGTAAGTGAGGTGTTAAAGTCCCCCACTATTATTGTGTTACTGTCGATTTCCTCTTTTATAGCTGTTAGCAGTTGCCTTATGTATTGAGGTGCTCCTATGTTGGGTGCATATATATTTATAATTGTTATATCTTCTTCTTGGATTGATCCCTGGATCATTATGTAGTGTCCTTCCTTGTCTCTTGTAACATTCTTTATTTTAAAGTCTATTTTATCTGATATGAGTATAGCTACTCCAGCTTTCTTTTGATTTCCATTTGCATGGAATATCTTTTTCCATCCCCTCACTTTCAGTCTGTATGTGTCCCTAGGTCTAAAGTGGGTCTCTTGTAGACAGCATATATATGGGTCTTGTTTTTGTATCCATTCAGCCAGTCTATGTCTTTTGGTTGGGGCATTTAATCCATTCACGTTTAAGGTAATTATCGATATGTATGTTCCTATGACCATTTTCTTAATTGTTTTGGGTTTGTCTTTGTAGGTCCTTTTCTTCTCTTGTGTTTCCCACTTAGAGAAGTTCCTTTAGCATTTGTTGTAGAGCTGGTTTGGTGGTGCTGAATTCTCTTAGCTTTTGCTTGTCTGCAAAGCTTTTGATTTCTCCATCAAATCTAAATGAGATCCTTGCCGGGTAGAGTAATCTTGGTTGTAGGTTCTTCCCTTTCATCACTTTAAGTATATCATGCCACTCCCTTCTGGCTTGCAGAGTTTCTGCTGAGAAATCAGCTGTTAACCTTATGGGAGTTCCCTTGTATGTTATTTGTCGTTTTTCCCTTGCTGCTTTCAATAATTTTTCTTTGTCTTTAATTTTTGCCACTTTGATTACTATGTGTCTCGGCGTGTTTCTCCTTGGGTTTATTCTGTATGGGACTCTCTGCGCTTCCTGGACTTGGGTGGCTATTTCCTTTCCCATGTTAGGGAAGTTTTCGACTATAATCTCTTCAAATATTTTCTCTGGTCCTTTCTCTCTCTCTTCTCCTTCTGGGACCCCTATAATGCGAATGTTGTTGCGTTTAATGTTGTCCCAGAGGTCTCTTAGGCTGTCTTCATTTCTTTTCATTCTTTTTTCTTTAGTCTGTTCTGCAGCAGTGAATTCCACCATTCTGTCTTCCAGGTCACTTATCCGTTCTTCTGCCTCAGTTATTCTGCTATTGATTCCTTCTAGTGTAGTTTTCATTTCAGTTATTGTATTGGTGATCTCTGTTTGTTTGTTCTTTAATTCTTCTAGGTCTTTGTTAATCATTTCTTGCATCTTCTCAATCTTTGCCTCCATTCTTATTCCGAGGTCCTGGATCATCTTCACTATCATTATTCTGAATTCTTTTTCTGGAAGGTTGCCTATCTCCACTTCATTTAGTTGTTTTTCTGGGGTTTTTTCTTGTTCCTTCATCTGGTGCATAGCCCTCTGCCTTTTCATCTTCTCTATCTTTCTGTAACTGTGGTTTTTGGTCCACAGGCTGCAGGATCGTAGTTTTTCTTGCTTCTGTTGTCTGCCCTCTGGTGGTTGAGGCTATCTAAGAGGCTTGATGGGAGGCTCTGGTGGTGGGTAGAGCTGACTGTTGCTGTGGCGGTCAGAGCTCAGTAAAACCTTAATCCACTTGACTGTTGATGGGTGGGGCTGGGTTCCCTCCCTGTTGCTGTGGCGGTCAGAGCTCAGTAAAACCTTAATCCACTTGACTGTTGATGGGTGGGGCTGGGTTCCCTCCCTGTTGGTTGTTTTGCCTGAGGCAACCCAACACTGGAGCCTACCGGTGCTCTTTGGTGGGGTCAATGGCAGACTCTGGGAGGGCTCACGCCAAGGAGAACTTCCCAGAGCCTCTGCTGCCAGTGTCCTTATCCCCACGGTGAAACAGAGCCACCACTCGCCTCTGCAGGAGACCGCCCAACACCAGCAGGTAGGTCCGGTTCAGTCTCCCCCAGGGTCACTGCTCCTTCCCCTGGGTCCCGATGCACACATTACTTTGTGTGTGCCCTCCAAGAGTGGGGTCTCTGTTTCCCCCAGTCCTGTCAAAGTCCTGCAATCAATTCCCTCTAGGCTTCAAAGTCTGATTCTCTAGGAATTCCTCCTCCCGTTGCCGGACCCCCAGGTTGGGAAGCCTGACGTGGGGCTCAGAACCTTCACTCCAGTGGGTGGAATTCTGTGGTATAAGTGTTCACCAGTCTGTGAGTCACCCACCCAGCAGTTATGGGATTTGATTTTACTCTGATTGCGCCCCTCCTACCGTCTCACTGTGGCTTCTCCTCTGTCCTTGGACGCGGGGTATCCTCCTTGGTGAAGTCCAGGGTCTTCCTGTCAATGATTGTCCAGCAGCCAGTGGTGATTCTGGTGCTCTCGCAAGAGGGAGTGAGAGCACGTCCTTCTACCCCGCCATCTTGGTTAATCTCCACTCTTGCCACTTTTATTCAACATTGAACTGTATGTTCTAGCCAATGCAACAAGAGGAAAAATTAAAGGCATCAAGATTGGAAAGAAGTAAAACTATCTTTCTTTGCAGATTATAGGACCCTGTATGTAAGAAAATCCCATAGGAATCTACAGAAAACAATTACTAGATCTAATAAACAAGGTGAGCAAGGTTGTGGGATACAAGATTGATACACAAAAATCAATTGTATTTTTATATACTAGCAATGAACCATCTGCAAATGAAATTGAAGGGAAGGATTCCATCCACACTAGCATCAAAGACAATAAAATACTTAGGAATCAATGTAACAAAAGAAATGCAAGACTTGTACACCGAAAATACAAAATATTGCTGAGGAATTAAAGAAGATCTAAGTAAATGGAGAGACAGTCCATGTTCATAGATTAGAAAACCAAATTCTGTTAGCTAGATCTATAGATTCAGCTCAATCCTTACAAAAATCCTAACTGGCTTCCCCCTGCCCCCCAGAAATTTACAAGTTGATCCTAAAATGGCCCAGAATAGCAAAAGGATTTTTGAGAAAGAAGAACAAAGTTGAAGGACTTTCACTTCTTCATTTCAAAAAATTACTAAAAAGCTACAGTAATCAAGACAGTGTGGTATTGTCACAAGGACAGACAGTGGTACAGAATCAAGACTCCAGAAATAAACCCTTATATTTATGGTCAGTTGATTTTTGACAATTGAAATGCCAAACCCAAAAATGCCAAGAGAGAAGAGGAGACCAAGATGGTGGAGAAGGAGGAGGTGGAACTCAACTCCCCCTATGAACACATCAAAAATACATCTACATGTAGAACAATTTTCCCTGAAAACTAACAGGAGACTGGCAGAACTACTCCTGTACAACCAAGGCTCTAAGAAAAATCCACACAGAATTGGATAGGAAGGGAAGAGAAGTGATCAGGGTGGGACCTGTGCCCCTATGAGGGGACTCAGAAGAGGAGGGGGATTACACAGGTAGAGATCCTCCCTGGGGAGTGGTGGTTTGAGCCACAGATTGGGTGCCTCAGCCCTTGGGTCTGACACTGGGAAGATGAGTCCCCTTGGCTGGTTGGAGGGCCAGTGGGACTAACAGGAGGGCTGTGGGAAGCCTGGACTTCACTCATGAGGAGTGAGCACACATTTACTCTTGAAACAGGGTGGAGAGGGCAGATTGAATCTTCATGGGTCACTGGCCAGTTTCCCCCACCACCCTGGTGTGCACCCCAGTCTGAGCTGAGTGACAGCTTCATGGTGCAGCTCCACACTGGGGCAAGGACTGCTGCAGCCGAGGATAAAGGTGGCCCAGTCCCAGAGCAGCATCTGAGCAGGGCAGGGGCAGCCATTACTGGTGCTTACACAGGCAGGGCATCAAAAGCGGTCAGGTTCACTGACTGTGGCTTGACCCCCACAGCCTGCACCCCAACCCATGCCCAGCACCTGCATCAGGTCCTCCTGCCCCAGCACTGCTCCCCTCTGGGGCGAGGGTGCTCGTGCTGGGAGTGGGGAGAGCACACACTTAAAGGGAATGGAGCCAGCTGGGACTCGACCCTCAGGGCTTCTACTCCAGCAACTTGAGACCCAGTCCCAACCCAGAAAGGGCAGGGATGGCCACTGAGCAGAGGAGAACCCTCAGCTCACACCTGGCTCAGGCCCTAGCCCCTCAGTCTCCAGCCCTACCTCCTATCAAGGTGATAACTGCCTGCACACCCTGGGGAAAGATGTGACTTGTGTTCATGTCAGATCCAGTTCCTTCTTCAAAGCCACGGGGCACATGCAGGCAGTATAGTGTTGCTCCCACACAAGGACACCCCTTCAAGACTGCAATAGGTAACTGTTTCACCTAATTTCATAGAGACAGAGAAAGTTAAGCAAAATGAGAAGACAGAGGAATTTGTTTCAATTGAAAGAGCAAGAGAAAACCCCTGAAAAAAGCAACTAATGAAACAGAAATAAACAATTTACCAGAACAAGAATTCAAAACATTAGTAGTAATAATGTTAATTGAATTAAGAAAAAGAATAGATGAACACAATGAAAATTTTAACAAGGAAATAGAAAATATTAAAATGATCCAGTCAGAACTGAAGAATTCAATAACTGAAATGAAAAACACACTAGAAGGAATTAACAGCAGACTAGGTTATATAGAAGAACACATAAGTGATCTGAAAGATAGGATAATAGAAATCACCCAATCAGAACAGCAAAAAGAAAAGCAAATTAAAAAATTAGAAAGGGATCTTTGGACAATATTAAGCATACCAACATTCGCATTATAGGGGTCCCAGAAGGAGGAGAGAAGAGAAGGAGGTAAAAAATGTGCGTGATGAAATTATGGCTGAAAACTTTCCAAAAAAGAAGAAGGAAACAGATATCCGGGTATAGGAAGCAGAGAGTCCCAAACAAGATGAACCCAAACAGACCTACACCAATACGTAATTAAAATGGCAAAAGCTAAAGATAGAGAATTCTAAAGGCAGCAAGAGAAAAAGAGTAATATACAAGGGAACCCCTGTAAGGCAATTGCCTGATTTTTCTGCAGAAACCTTGCAGGCTAGAAGTGAGTCGCATAATATATTCAAAGTGCTGAAGGGAAAAACCTGCAACCTAAGATACTCTACCCAGCAAGATTATCATTTAGAATTGAAGGAGAGATAAAGAACTTCTCAGACAAGCAAAAACTAAAAGAGTTCATCAACACTAAACTGACCCTAAAAGAAACGGTAAAGGGTCTTCTCTAAGTGGAAAAGAAAAGGCTATAACAAGAAGTATCTATAGGAAAAGAAATATCGCACTAGTAAAGACAAATATATGTTAAAGGCTGAGGATCAACCAGTTAAATAAGCTAGTACAAATATTAAAAGACAAAAATTGTAAAACAACTATAACTACAATAATGAGTAAGGGGATGAACATGAAGATGTAATATAGGACATCAAAAACACAAAATGTGTCAGAGGAGAGGAAAAAATGCAGATCTTTTAGAATGTATTTGAATTTAAATGACTACCAGTGTAAAACCAGTAGATATAGTTATAAGTCAACATATATGAACCCCATGGTAACCACAAATCAAAAACCTACAGTAGATACATAAAAACTAAAGAGAAAGGAACTCAAGCATACCACTAAAGGAAATCATCAAACCACAAATGAATAAACTAGAAGACTTAGAGAAGAACAGAGAAGAACTACAAAAACAACAAGAAAACAAGTAACAAAATGGCAATAAGAACATACCTATCAATAATCACTTTAAATGTCAATGGACTAAATGCCCCAATCAAAAGACATAGGGTGGCTGATTGGATAAAAAAAAATAAGACCCATCTATATGCTGCTTACAAGAGACTTACTTCAGAGCTAAAGACACACAGAGACTGAAAGAGAGGGAATGGGAAAAGGTATTTCATGCAAATGCAAATGACAAGAAAGCAGGTGTAGCAATACTCAGACAAAATAGACCTTAAAACAAAGTCTATAACAAAAGACGAAGAAGAACATTATATAGTGATAAAGGGATAAATATTAGAAGATCTAACACTCATTAACATATATGCACCTAATACAGGAACACCTAAATACATAAAGCAAATATTAACAGACATAAAGGAAGAAATTGACAATAACACAATAATACTAGGGTACTTAACACTCTACTTACATCAGTAGACATATCATCCAGACAGAAAATCAATAAAGAAACAGTAGTCTTTTAAGACACATTAGACCAGTTGGACTTAATAGATATTTACAGGACATTCCATCCAAAAACAGCAGAATACACATTCTTTTCAAGTCCACATGGAACGTCATTCTCCAGGATAGATCACATGCGGGGCCACAAAACAAGTCTCAACAAATTTAAGAGGTTAGAAATCATACCAAACATTCTTTCTGACCACAGCAGTGTGAAATCAGAAATCAATTACAGGAAGAAAAGTGGGAAAAGCACAAACATGTGGAGACTAAACAACATGCTACTAAAAAACCAATGGGTCAGTGAGGAAGTCAAAGAGGAGATCAGAAAATACCTTGAGACAAATGAAAATGGAAACACAATTTTCCAAAATCTATGGGGTTCAGCAAAAGCAGTTCTAAGAGGGAAGTTTATAGTGATATAAGCCTACCTCAAGAAACAAAAATCTCAAATAGACACTCTAACCAACCATCTAAAGGAATTAGAAAAAGAAGAACAAAGCCCAAAGTCAGCAGAAGGAAGGAAATAATAAAGATGAGAGAGGAAATAAATAAAATAGAGATCAAAAAACAATAGAAAAGATCAATGAAACCAAGAGCTGTTTTTTTGGAAAAGGTAAATAAAATTGATAAATCTTCAGTCAGGCTCATCAAGAAAAAAAGAGGACCCAAGTAAAATGAGAAATGAAAGAGGAGAAATAATAATCAATATCATAGAGATACAGAAAATAATAAGAGAAATTATGAACGGGTATATGTCAATAAATTGGACAACCTAGAAGACATGGGAAAATTTCTAGAAACATAAAATCTTCCAAGGCTGAATCAAGAAAAAATAGACAATCTGAACAGACTTATCTCTAATATTGAAATTGAATTTGTAATAAACTCCCAGCAAGCAGAAGTCCAGGACTGAATGGCTTCACAGGGGAATTCTACCAAACATATAAAGAAGAGCTAATACCTATCTTTCTCGAACTATTCCAAAAAATTGAAGAGGATGGAATACTCCCAAATTCATTCTATGAGGCCATTATTACTCTGATACCAAAAACAGATAAAGACACTACAAAAAAAGAAAATTACAGGCCAATATGAATTAGATGCAAAATCCTCAAAAAGATATTAGCAAACTGAATTCGACAATATATAAAAAGGATCATACACCATGATCATGTAGGATTTATTCCAGGGAGGTTCAATATTTGTCCACAAATAACAAATGTTGGCGAGGATGAGGAGAAAAGGGAACACTTGTACACCTATAGCGGGAATGTAAATTGTTGCAGCCACTATGGAAAACGAGTGTGGAGTTTCCTCAAAAAACTAAATATAGAATTACCATATGATCCAGCAATTCCACTGCTGGGTATATATCTGAAAAAAACCCCGAAAACACTAATTCAAAAAGATACATGCACCCTAACAGTCATAGCAGCACTATTTACAATAGCCAAGATATGGAAGCAATCCAAGTGTCCATCAACTGATGAATGGCTAAAGAAGATGTGGTACATATATACAATGGAATATTACTCAGGCATAAAAATGAATAAAATTCTGCTACTTGCATCAGTGTGGATGGACCTAGAAGATATTATGCTTAGTGAAATAAGTCAGATGGAAAAATACAAATACTTTATGTTATCACTTATATGTGGAATCTAAAAACTAGGGACTTCCCTGGTGGTGCAGTGGTTAAGAATCCGCCTGCCAATGCAGGGGACACGGGTTCGAGCTCTGGTTTGGGAAGATCCCACATGCTGCGGAGCAATGAAGCCCGTACGCCACAACTACTGAAGTCTGCGCGCCTAGAGCCTGTGCTCTGCAACAAGAGAAGCCACAGCAATGAGAATCTCGTGCACCACAACGAAGAGTAGCCCCCTCTCTCCACAACTAGAGAAAGCCTGCGCACAGCAACGAAGACCCAATGCAGCCAAAAATAAAAAGTAATAAACAAGTAAAATAAAAATAAAAATAAAAAATAAAACAAACGAATGTATATAACAAAATAGAAACAGACTCACACGTGTAGAGAACAAACTAATGGTTACCAATAGGGGGAGGTAAGGGGGGTAGGGGTAAAATAGGGATATGGGATTAAGAGATGCAGACTACCATGTATAGAATAAATAAGCAACAAGGATATATTGAACAGCACAGGGAAATATAGCCATTATTTTGTAATAACTTTAAATGCAGTATAATCTATAAAAAAACTGAATCACTATGTTGTACACCTGAAACTAATATAATATTGAAATCAACTATACTTCAGAAGAAAACAGTGCCAAGACAATTCAATGGAGAAAGGGTAGTCTTTTCAACAGATGGTGCTGGGATAATTGGATATCCATATGTAAAAGGATAGATTTGTACCCTTAATTCACAACAGACACAAAAATTCAGTTAAAACGGGTCATAGACCTAAATGTAAGTGCTAAAACTGTAAAACTTTAAAAGGAAAATGCAGGAGAAAATCTTGGTGTTGTTGGGTTAGGCAAAAATGTCTTATATATAACACCAAATGCAAAATACATGAAAGAACAAATTAACAAATTGGACTGCATCAAAATTATAAAACTTTTGTGTTTCAAAGGACATTATTAAGAAATTGAAAAGACAATCCACAGACCAGAAAAAAATATTTGCAAATTGTATTTCTGACAAAGGACTGTGTCCAAAGTGTAAAAAGAACTTTTATAACTCAATAATAAAAAGACAACTAAATTTAAAAATGGGCAAAATTTTGAATACACATTTCACCAAAGAAGACATACAAATGACCAATAAACACACGAAAGGATGCTCAACACTCATTAATCTTTAGGGAAATGCAAATAAAAACCACAATGACATACCACTTCATACCCATTAGAATGTTGGTAAGGATGTGGAGAAATTGGAACATTCACACATTGCTGGTGAGAATATATAATAAAATGTGACAACCACTTTGGAAAAAACCAGTTTGGCTGTTTCTTAAATAAAGTTACCATAAATTCAGCAATTCTCTAGGTATCTACTGAAGAGAAATGAAAACATAACATAGAAAGACTATATCTTGACCTTCAATGTTCATAGTAACATTATTCATAATAGTTGAAAAGCGGGAAGAATTCAAATGTCCATCAACTGACATATGGATACAAAATGTGTTATATCCACTCAATGGACAAGAAAAAGGAATGAAATACATATACATGTAATAACATGGAAGAAGCCAGAAGCAAAATAACATGTATGATTCCATTTATATGAAATGTCCAGAAAAGGCAAATCTATAGGGAAGGAAAGCAGTTTAATGGTTGCTTGGAGTGAGGAGTTGGAGTGGGGATTGCAAACATCATACAGGATCTTTTTGGAGTGATGGAAATGTTCTTAAACTCGATTGTGTTGATGGTTTCCCAATTCTATAAATTTACTAAAAATCATTGAATTGTATATTCAAAATGGGTGAATTTTGTGGCATATAAATTATTCATCAATAAACCTGTTTTTTTAAAAGTCAAAGCAGGCATGGTTCTTACCCCTGAGATGCAAGGTGCCTGACATTTAGCTGAGGTGACAGACAGATCTGTAAATGTAATGTTTTAAGCTAATTTCATTTATAGAAATATATTCAATGTGCTATGGTTTTCTTTCCCATTATATTTCATGCCTGATGTTAAAATTCAAAATTCTTCTTGGAAAAGGTGGATTTAAATAATAGTATCCTGAACTCTCCTCTCATTATTGTGTCTCTCTCTCCATATATATATCCCATTGTAATAGTGTAGGAGAAGACAAAATGGAAAGACTATGTGCAGTCCTTACTTTTGAATAGTTTATATATAAGTTCCTACTCATTCTTTCTCTTTGTCTCTTTTTTTCTTTGTCTCTTTCTATCTTTGTCTCTGTTTTTTCCTTCGGGTGGAAGATACTGAATTATTGGCTTGAAATAAATATGGGAGAATAATTTGCTTCAGTAGTTGTTGGCCTCTGTACAGGGGAAAACAAATGTATTTGCTTGGCTAAACTTATTGCATGACAGATTTTTAAGGAGTGGGTGTAGGATGGAAAGATTATTTGAAGGAGACCTGAAAATAACAGATATGAAATTTGGTTGAAATTCTTCACAACTCTCACAGCACATAGCTAAGACATTGGTTGAAGTAGCTTCCATAATTTGCTTACTGAATTCCTGGACATGGACTGTTTTACCAGTTTGGATATTGCAGAAACTTATGGAATTTAGAATGCCAGAACAAGGGCCTTCAATTCAGAAAGATAAACCAGAATTTACTACTGGGATCTCTTAGGCTGTCTTGGAGAGGTTTAATTGTTTTTCAATTTTTATCATTGGATTTTCTTAGGGACACAGAAAAAGAGAAGCCCCTTACCCAAGACTGTACCCTTATTCTCCACAATTCTTAATTTCACATTTTTGATGTTGGTGTGTGAGATGTACTTTCATGTGATTAAGGAAAGTAAAAGATGAACTGTGGCCACATGGGGGCAGCAGACACTTGGCTTTTCTAGCTTTCTCTCCTGGAACTGTGGTAAATGGAGAGATCGATTCTCTTTGATCTAAATGCCTTTTCCAGACTGCCCGACTAAGAGAAATGACTATCCTTAAAATACTAATAACAGAAACTGCACGAGTTAATTAGAGGTTGGGCAGGAGCTTGCTTTTTTTTTTTTTAATGAGTTTTTCAGTGGTCACTGAGAGCAAGGGACTGTTTTTTAGTCATTGGATATCCTCAGGGCAATCATAGTGCCTGGCATTTAGTGAGAGCTCAATAAATGTTTGGTTTTCATTAGTGTTTTTAGAAGGTAACTGCTACAACTCACCAAAGCATTATCTCTAAGCTCTTGGACCACCGCATGCAGAGGGGGCTATATCTCTTTAGCTAAGGGTGCTCACCCTGTCTAGAAGATCTGCACAGTTTCTACAGTTCGACTGTCATGAATCTACACATGATTCAGTCCCTGGCTTCTCAAGGAACCTTATAAAATCAGTGATTCTGGGGGCAAGAACATGGTGCTGGGGCAAGAACTACAGTTGGAGGTCTGAGGTTGGGAGGGCCAAGGTTGCCATCCTGTGTGTATCACGCCCTTCGTCCTGCCTGTCCCCCTGCCAGCCATAAACATCAGGGCCTCCTAGAGGCAGTGAGACACTTATGCCCACCCTGCCAACTGCCTAGCTCTTTAGCTCTTTCACTGGCTCTACCTCATTTGTTTCACCCATTTGTTGAATGCCTACTCTTCCTTAGGTGCTCCTCACATATATCTCATTTAATGTTTTACTACATTGTGGGAAAGCTGGTTCATGTCTATTTTATTTATTTAAAAAATTTTTATTTATTTATTTGGCTGCATCGGGTCTTAGTTGCAGCATTTGTGATCTTTAGTTGCAGCATGTGGGATCTAGTTCCCTGACCAGGTATCGAACCCGGGCCCTCTGCATTGGGAGTGCGGAGTCTTAGCCACTGGACTACCAGCGAATTCGCTGTTCACATTATTTTTGCAGGTGCTACTCTTTCTGCCCGGAATACCCTTTCCTTTTTCTCAATCTAATTCTTATGTGTCTTTACAGTCCAGCTACAAGCACACCCTGTTCTGGAAACCCCGGTACAATTTAGGTGTGGCCTCAATAGACTCTCATAGCACCTGGTCTTACCCTGAGCACAGTGCTAGATCACAGGCTCCTTCGTCTTCCTCTCCTATGAGACCATAAACTCCCTGAGGCCAGAGCTCTGCCTCCTTTGGCTTTGCCTTCCCAGGGTCTAGCAGAGTTTCTGGCACCTTGGAGCTGCTCCATACATGTTTGTGGAATGAGTAAATGAATCAATCCATTTATCACTGAATGGGATGTTTCCCTTCCCTTCCTTTCCTGAGTTAAAATGCCTTGATACTTAAAAAAAAAAATCTTCCTTAGGAAATGATTTTTAAAACAAGCAGTCAGCTTTTACTTCCTACACAAGGGACATCAGAAAATACCAATGAACTGTAATTTACAAGTGGGACTTGCTGAAGGAAGAAGCTTGTAGTGTGAACCTCTCAACATCCCAGGCTCTGTGCAGTCCTATGGTGATATGGGCCTAGCTCCAGGCATGCAGCCCTGGGAGATGCCCCCATATTGGGCTTCCAGAAGCCTCTCAGTGTTCTAAGGATGCTATTTGTCAATTCTCACAGCATCTCTGAATGATAAGCAGGAGAAATGGAGAATTTCTTTCCTTCCTTCTCTCTCTCTCTTTCTCTTTCTCTCTCTCTTTCTTTCTCCCCCCGCCCCTTCTTACAGTTGGAGAGTTACAACACAGAGAAAGACCTAAGCAAATTGCCTAGCATCACTTAAAAGAGAACAGTCAAGCCAGGACACACTCTGGTGCTCATTCCACAAAGCTGTGCTTCCTGTAGCAGAAACAGGTCTGTGTTTTAATGAATTCGTGGCATATGGGCCATAATAATCAAAGTGACTGGCATTTCCTGGAATTTATGATCAGGTGGGGGATAGGTTATTTCTACTTTTGAATGAATTCTCACATGCCTAGCTCTGGAGTTAAGAAACTTGACATAAGTGAAAATAGTTTCTGGAATAAGTAAGGCTTTTTTGTTTGCTTGTTCTACTATCTGGGCCCATATCTTCTCTTTCTCACCTCAAACCTCATCCCTACCCATGAACTGCCATCACTCTTTCTTCCCTGGTATTTTTTTTTTTTTTTAGTTTTTAAAAAAATTATTTATTTATTTATTTTTGGCTGTGTTGGGTCTTTGTTTCTGTGCGAGGGCTTCCTCTAGCTGTGGCAAGCGGGGGCCACTCTTCATCGCGGTGCGCGGGCCTCTCACTATCACTGCCTCTCTTGTTGCGGAGCACAGGCTCCAGACGCGCAGGCTCAGTAGTTGTGGCTCATGGGCCTAGTTGCTCCACTGCATGTGGGATCTTCCCAGACCAGGGCTCGAACCCATGTCCCCTGCATTGGCAGGCAGATTCTCAACCACTGCACCACCAAGGAAGCCCCCTTCCCTGGCATTTTAATAGTGAGTGCAAGATATTGTCCTCAAAGTCGGTGTCATGGGGGAAGAAACATTATTTTGTTTGCTATCTTCTCTGCGAACAGAGAAGGTCACAGTCCTTCATCAACCTACAGTTGTTGGATACTTGTTTGTAGACAAAGAACTCTCCTTCTGACTATTTTGTTTTTCTGGTTTCCAAAAAGCCCTGTCGAGCCAGGTAGCAGTGAATGTCTGTGAATTCCAAACTAACCTGACCAGTGTGCTCTATGTTTGGCGGTCTTCCGGAGTTTTCTTGAGTGTAAGAACAGTAGCTGGATCCCGAGGATGTTTGGTCCCACTTGCTGAGAAAGTTGCCATTGAGTATTTGTTGTGGCCATTTAATTCTCACTAAAGTTCACACCAATTGATGCAGTGAGCTTAAGCAAATACCTGTGCTACTGATATTGATGTTTGTGTTATGTTCTTGAAGTGAATTGAAGTTCCCCCTAAGCCTGACCTTCTCTTCTCCAGCAAATCTCTGGTTGCAATGATGGCAGATTGTTTTTCCTAAGAACTTCAAATTGAGTTTCTCAGGAGTGCCTTTGAAAGGAGATTTTTCCATGCTTTTTTTCTATCTAATATCTTATGTGTGAGGTTCTTACCAGCTTATAAGAACTCTTTAAAATGGAATCCCTGAATATGTCTGTGAAATGCATTCTTTTCTAAGACAGACTGTCATGGGAGCTATTTAGAGCCCACATCATTCTGTTTCAGAGCTGAATGATGCACTTTTCCAAGCATATTCTTAACTCAAACAACAAAAGCCTGCAAGTTTGTTGAATATTTCCAGGCCCAGGCAATTTGTCAGTGAACGGTAGCTCTTCAGGATCTTCTCTCGCACCAGCAGCCCTCCAGAAGCATGCCTGGAATTTCCAGAATGAGTCCTCAGCATGTTGAAGCCACTGGCATGACCCTAGGTTCACTGGCATCCAGGAAAGTCCTTTTCTCTGTGTTAAAGTTACCCCTGCCATACACCTTGGTTAAAATATTTGGAATTCCTAAGCTAATATAATAATGAGGAAACTTCTAGGTTTCAGAGATCCCAGTTCAAATCTAAACATCAGGAAAACTAGGAAGTAAGTCTCCTGGGTTTGGAATTCATTATAGATGTGCAAGTCTTGGGGTGTATGGGGGCACACAAAGCCCTCCTCTAACTGAGGAGAGACAGATGCTGGGGGAGAAAAGAGAAGCATCTCCCAGGGAACTCAATTCAGGCAGGTACACAGTATCTACATCGGATCTTGTTAGTGTCTGATGGGGCAAGAGGGTTCCCATGGCAATTCCCTGAGGTTAATCAGCTGTGACAGGAGAAAGTGATAGCCACATGATTCATGAATGTGTATAACCAAACTGTCCCAGGCAAGGTTCACGAGGTCACATAGAAACCAGTGTCTGAGGTCAGGTTTCAGGCCGCTGCATGTGCTGTCCTCTGAGCAGACAGAAAGAGAAGCAGTAAGTGTCGACCTGAATAATACCCCCATCCATGATTCAACACCACTTAGGAAGGAATTTGTTAGGGGCATAAGATGAAGTGGTTTTTTTTTTTCTTTCTTTCTTTCCTCTCCTAGGAGAAAAATAGAAAGCTCATAATTTTACTTGGATTTCATTGAGGGTAGACTGGTATCATTTAATTGATTTGGATCTTATAGGGCTTCTCAGATTCACAACTGACTTACCTGGTTTGTGAACTGGTTATTTTAAAACTTGAATGATGCACGGTAACATTTCACAGTTCACCGTGGGAAGAATTTAGAAGGGGAAAAAATGACCCATGGTGTAAGGCCGTAGGCACGTGAAAATCAAAATCTGTACTAGCTAAAATAACTTCCTCTTGAATCTCAGATTACCTTGGGAAAATGTATGATTTTCTGTACCAGTATTTCAAAACATTTAAGCTTCCGTAATGCCTTCTTGATTTAATTCCAAATGCATTACCTTCTACAGATAGAACGTGAGAGCAGGGATTGACTTTGTAAATAGCGTAGATCAAATGAGGCCCAGTGACTTGCCCAAGCTAATAAGTGCCGAAGCCAAGACCAGAAAATCAGAATACAGGGTTTGTTTTTCTTTTTTAAATTTATTTATTTAATTTATTTATTTTTGGCTGTGTTGGGTCTTGGCTGCTGCGCGCGGGCTTTCGCTAGTTGCGGCGAGCGGGGGTTACTCTTCGTTGAGGTGCACAGGCTTCTCATTGTGGTGGCTTCTCTTGTTGTGGAGCACGGGCTCTACACGTGCGGGCTTCAGTAGTTGTGTCTCGCGGGCTCTAGAGCACAGGCTCAGTAGTTGTGGTGCACCGGCTTAGTTCCTCTGCAGCATGTGGGATCTTCCCGGATCAGGGGTCGAACCCGTGTCCCCTGCATTGACAGGTGGATTCTTAACCACTGCGCCACCAGGGAAGCCCCAGGAATACAGGGCTTTATCTTCTGAGCAAGTTTACCTTAGTTTTTACTCCCTTTGGCTGCCCGAACAGTGTTAAATTTTGAGGTGATACATTTATCAGATGGATTCTACTTCAGAGTCATTCAGTCGTATATTTTACTCTTTTTCTTACAAATAGTAGTACAGGAAAGAAATGTTGATATTACATTTTCAGATTTGTTATTTACATGTGTATCACATGAAGCACAAACAAAATTGAAGTCACTTTTGTGTGCTTTTATAGTGTTAGGTTTAGAAATCTTATCTTAGTAGAATAGACATGTTTATAAACGTTCTTGAATTTTTTTGAGTAAATCTAGTGTTATAAGAAACTGCTCTTCAAGCCAGTAGTTTAAAAACTTGCTTTCCTATAAGCATAGGCTTAGAATAAGCCGAAACCAGATTGAGCAGGCTTATCAACTGAAGTTCAAGAGGCATTGCTGATCTCATTATAACACATTTCTATTTTGAACAGTTGTTAGTGAATTCTTTACTTTAAAATGGATTCTATTAAGAATGATATATAAAACAATGAGATTGTTTAATCCAGCATAAGTTTTGCCCTGTATTTTCAACTAGTCCCACAGTTGGTAGGGAAAAGTCCTGGTTTATAATAATGAGACAGTCCCTTTTACTCTTTTAATTTATTTTTTGATTTTTATTTTCAAGTAATACTATTATGTTTTTGCTTGTAGCGGAATTGTGGAATGCCTTTTATCCTTTCACAGAGAATGGAAATCCTACTCATGTTTCATGAATATGTTCAAATACTAGTTCCTTTGTGAGGCATTATTGATTTCTACCCCTCCACAGATACTGGAATAGATTCCTTCCTCTTCAATATTCTCAAGGCTGTTTCATTACACATCTATTCTCGTACTTAATTTAAATCTGCCTTCTGAGTTGATTTATTTGTTGGGCCCCTCTATGTATTAGGTGCTGGTCTAGGCCTAGGGATAGAACAGTGAATGAAATAGACTGAAGTGAATGAAATAGACAGTCTCCAGTCTCATGGAGATTATGTTCTAGTGAATAAATGAATAACCATTGAGAGGAAAACAGAACAAGGTAAGAGAGTTAGGCAGTGCTAGAAAGAGATAAGTTACCATTTTTTATTGGGTGATTGGGGACTGCCTTGGCGGGAAGGTGACATTGGGTAAAAATCTTAAGGAAGGGAGGAAATGAGCCATGCAGATATTTTGGGTAAGAGCATTCCAAGCAGAGGGAAGAAAGGCCCTAAGGTAGGATTGTGCTTGGCGTGTTTGAGGAAGGGCAGGGAGGACAGAGACGTAGAGTGAGTGAGGGGGAAAGCAGAAGATAAAATTGGACTATGGAAAGGACTTGGGTTTTTACTCTGGTGGGATGTGAAGCCACTGGAAGGTGTTGAGCTGAGGAATGACAGGGCTGCAGTGTTGAGGATAGACTGCGGATGGGCAAAGAGTGAAGAGCTGATAGTAGCTTGTACTGGGAAGTGGTGAGAAGGGATCATCTGGATATAGTTTTTGGGTAGAGCAGAATTGCAGAATTGATGGATTGGACATGGGGTATCAGAAATCAAGGATGACTCCAATGTTTCTGCCCAGAACAGATAGAAATACTGAATTGCCAAATCCCAGGATGGGGAAGATGGTGCAAGGAGCAGGTGAGGGGGGCAAGATCAGGAGTTTTATTTTGGATTTGTTACAATTTTTTTTTTACTTTAAAAATAATTTTAATTGAAATATCACATTCTAACAGAAAAGTGCTCATTGAATTTTCACAAAGTGAGTGCATGCATAGCCTGCATCTGGCTCAAGGAATAAAACACTATAACAGACACAGAAGTAGAGATTTCAAGTAGGCATTTGGGTATACAAGTCTGTAGCCCAGCGGAGAAATAAATTTGAGATTTGTCAGCATATAGATGGTAGTTAAAGCCATGAAACAAGATGAAATCACCTAGGAAGAGGATGTGGATAAGGAGGAGGTTTGAGGACCGAACTGTGGGAACTTCTAACCTTTAATGATTAGGGAGATGAAGAAGACAACAAAGGAGACTGAGGAGGAGCAGACATGGAAGTAGGAGGAGACACCAAGAAAGAATGAGAAGAAAGAAAGAGCACCTACTAAGTATAAGATTTCTGCTAGGTATTGGGGATAAAGCAGTGAACAAGATCGACCATGTCCCTGCCCTCATGGACCTTATGTCAAGTGGGGTATACAGACAGGTTAAAAAAAATCATCCATATCATCTATCATCTCTCTCTCTGTGTGTGTCTCTTTCTCTTTGTCTCTCTCTCTCTCTCCCCCTCTCTCTCATTATGGAGTATAATATAGGCTCTGAAGGAAAAGCATAATGAAAATATATACAGGGGGGATCTGATTTAGTTAGGAAAGGCTTCTCTGAGGAAGTGATATTTTAGTCGAAGATTGAAGGATAGAAAGGGATCATCCAAGATAAAATTTGGGGGATATATTAGTTTGATAGGGCTGCCATAACAAAATACTATAAGCTGGGTGGCTTAAAAGAACAGAATTTAATCTCTTGCGGTTCTGGAATTAGAAGTCAGAAAGCCAGGTGCAGCAAGGCCAGGTTCTCTCTGAAGGCTCTAGGGAAGAATCCTTTCTTGCCTCTTCCAGCTTCTGGTAGCCCCAGGCATTCATTGGCATGTGGCAGCATAACTCCAATCTCTGCTTGTGTCTTTACATAGCCTTCTTCTCTGTGCATATGTCTCCGTCTCCTCTCCTCTTATAAGGACACCAATTATTGGATTTAGGGCCCACCTTAAATCTAGCATGATTTCATCTTGAGATCCTCAACTAATTAAATCTGCAAAGCCCCTATTTCCAAATAAGTTCACATTCAGAGCTTCTGAGTAGACATGAATTTTGGGGGAATACTATTCAACCTACTACAGGGGATGACCAGAAGAAATAATATGTTTGAAGCAGTGACGTGCAGGAGTTGGCTTGAATGCGCTCATAAGAGCTGATTGTTAAATTTTCAGCAATTTTGTTATTTGGTTGACTTTACATTAGTAACTTGAAATTGGCCGTGATGGGAGTATTTACACCATGGAAATTGTCGAATGCTACAAATCAGATTTGATTATTTTTCTTCTGGAGAGGCAATTGTTAAATATTCAATCAGTGCACTACTGTTTTAAAGACCTTGAGTCCAAAAAGAGATGCGTCTCACTAATTATTAGAGAAATGCAAACAAAACTACAATGAAGTATCACCTCACACAGATCAGAATGGCTATCATCAAAAACTCTACAAATAAATGCTGCAGAGGGTGTGGAGAAAAGAGAACCCTCCTACACTGTTGGTGGGAATGTAAATTGGTGCGGCCAATCCTCAAAAAACTAAAAGTAGAGCTACCATATGACCCAGCAATCCCACTCCTGGGCACATATCTGGAAAAATGAAAACTCTAATTCGAAAAGATACATGCACCCCAATGTTCATAGCAGCACTATTTACAATAGCCAAGTCATGGAAACAACCTAAATGCCCATTGACAGATGAATGGATAAAGAAAATGTGGTATATATACAATGGAATATTACTCAGCCATAAAAAAGAATGAAATAATGCCACTTGCAGCAACATGGATGCAACTAGAGATTATCATACTAAGTGAAGTAAATCAGAAAAAGAAAGACAAATATCATATGATATCACTTATATGTGGAATCTAAAATATGACACAAGTGAACCTATCTACGAAACAGAAACAGACTCACAGACATAGAAAACTAACTTATGGTTACTGAAGGGGAAAGTGAGGAGGGATAAATTAGGAGTTTGAGATTAACAGATACGCACTACTATGTATAAAATAGATAAACAAGGACCTACTGTATAGCACAGGGCACTATATTCAATATCTTGTAATAACCTATAATGGAAAAGAATCTGGAAAAGAATATATATATATATAGAACTGAATCACTTTGCTGTACACCAGAAACTAACACAACATTGTAAATCAAGTATACTTCAATTAAAAAAAAAAAGACATGTGTCTCCTATGGCTGGACCATAATGAAGTGTGGCTGGAGGGGAGGTGCAGACCAAGTCATACAGAGCCTTGAAGACCACTGGAAGGATTTTGGATTTTAACCCAAGTATACCTAGGGGCTATCTGAGAGTTTAAATCAGGAGAGTTGCAGGGTCAGATTTGTGTTCTTGTTCTAGTTGTTTATATGCCAGTCTTTCCTATCAGAGAGCAAACTCTTTTTATTTTCTGCTTTTTTTTTAAGAGTGCAAGCTCCTTGAGAGGGATTTCATCTTCATTATTTTTTTAAAAAATATTTATTTATTTATTTATTTTTGGCTGCATTGGGTCTTAGTTGCAGCATGCAGGATCTTTCGTTGAGGCATGTGGGCTTCTCTCTAGTTGTGGTACACAGGTTCTCTTAGTTGTGGTGTGTGGGCTTAGTAGTTGTGGTGCATGGGCTCTCTAGTTGTGGCGTGTGGGCTCAGTAGTTGCAGCGCGTGGGCTCAGTAGTTGCAGCGCATGGGCTTAGTTGCCCCACGGCATGTGGGATCTTAGTTCTCTGACCAGGGATCGAACCCACGTCCCCTGCATTGGAAGGTGGATTCTCAACCACTGGACCACCAGGGAAGTCCCTATGTTCATTATTTTTTGTATCTCCTGTAAAATTTTGCACATAATAGACATTTTATAAATGCTGGTTGATCTAACGGAGTTTCATAAATACCATACAGATTGGTAAAAATAATGGTTAGTGAAGCTAGCAAACATGATCAAACAGGAGTATGTCATGGAGGAATCACAAGACAGTTGTGTCATTATTATATGCCATCCATTTAGCAGACATGCACTTAGAACTTACTGTCTACAGGCACTGTGGTGAGATTGCAGTGGAGAAGACAGATTCCTACCCATAAGTTGGAATCTTGTAGAGAACACAACAAAAGCCTGTTTGAGCCCCTTGTGACAAACTGTGTGACAAGGTAAACATTAGAGGATCTCCTGAATTCTGGGGGCTTTGGGAAGCTCCCTTAGGAAACACAAGTTTTAGAGTACTGTGCTCTGAGTTCAGTATTGCCCTCTAAAAAGGGTGGTAAGCAGGCTTGGAGGAATGAGGGAGCTGAAGGGTTTGTGCTTTTGAAATGACCCTGGAGGCTTGTTATACCCACTACTTGCCCACATTCACTATTTCTGTCACCTTTATCCCTTTGGGCTATGGTAGGCAGAATTCTAAGATGGCTCCCCATGAGCCTTGCTCTTGTATAATCCTCTCCCCTTTGAGTGTGGTTGGAACCTGTGAATATGATATTACTCCTGTGCTGATGTTATGTTATATAGCAAAGGGAGGTTATCCTGAGTGGGCCTGACCTAATCAGGTGAGCCCTTTAAAAGCAAAGAATGTCCTCTGGCTGGCTGCCAAAAAGGAGGGCAGAGATTTGAAGCACAAGAATCAAGGTGGAGAAAGACAAATATCATATGATATCACTTATATGTGGAATCTTAAAAAAAATGATATAAATGAACTTATTTACAAAACAGAAACAGACTCACAGACATAGAAAACAAACCAGAGGGGATAGTGGGGTGGGGAGATAAATTGGGAATTTGGGATTAACAGATAGACATTACTATATATAAAATAGATAAGCAACAGGGAACTACTGTATAGCACAAGGAACTCTATTCAGTATTTTGTAATAAGCTATAATGGAAAAGAATCTGAAAAATATATATACATAAAACTGAATCACTTTGCTGTACACCTGAAACTAATAAAACATTGTAAGTGAACTATACTTCAATTAAAAAATGGTTAAAAAAAAAAGTCAAGGCACTGAGAAATAATGATGTATTTCTAAGAGCAGGGCATGGCCCCCCATTGAGAACCAGCCAGGAAATGGGGACTCCAGTCCTACAGCTTGCAAGGAACTGAATTTTGCCAACAATTAGAATGAGCTTGGAAGTAGATTTTCTCCCCAGAGCCTCCAGACAAGAACCCAGCCAGGCCAACACCTGGATATCAACCATGTCACACCCTGAGCAGAGAGCCAGCCATGCTGTGCCTGACTTACAGAACCGTGAGGTCCTAAATTTATGTTGTTTAAGCTGCCGCATTTGTGGTAATTTCCTACCTAACGACAGAAAACTAATACAAGCACCTCCACTCTGGAGGTCCAGCTCAGGCACAGTGAGGACAAAATTTCTTTCACTCCTACTAAGTTGAAGAGAGGAAAGCTCAGTGCTAGTTTGCAGCACAGGAGCTGAGAACAAAGAAATGTGCGTGAGGCTCCTAAGGGGACAGGATTGACATTATTTTACAAGGTGTTATTACATATGATTATGACTTCACAACTGTCCTGTAAATTACAATCACATTTACGGTTTTCTGTCCTAGTTCTTATATGTTGTGCTGTTATGAATAAGGATTGTGCCAGGATTTGCATGTAAGCCCTGATGCAAATCCTGGCCACGGAAAAGGGTCTCATGAGACACTGCATCGTGTTCTTTCAGAATCCAAGTTGCTCTCTTGGAACGTAGTTGTTCTCTTTTTGCAGGTTAGGCAGGGGCTCTTGAGGATGTGGGGCCTTGGAGAGAACTCCAGACTTCTATTTGCTATATAGAAGCAGCAGCTTGCACAACGGAATCCTAGTGACAAAAAGAGAATCGCAATGTTTCTATAGGTTTCCAGTCTGTGCAGGGGGAATAGCTTGGCCCTTGCATGAATGTATCTCAGAAGAGAATTTCTGATGCAATGATCCATGATAGAAATTTATTTTACTTTGTATGTATTGATATAACTGGCTTTATGAAGCATGATCTGATGAACAATGCTGACGAGTGATAGATGGTCCATGGCTGCACTTTGAGTTAGTTTTTTGATGTCCATTTCCTTCAGACCCTCCCTAAACATGAGTTCTGGCTCGAATTTCATGCTACCTAGCTTCTCTCATTTACTTAAGGTTAGGTCTCTATAGGAATAAGCAATCTTACTTGATTCTATGTAAAATCAATGCATGTTGTAGGTATAGATGATGGGGGAATGGCTTGTAGGGAATCTTTAAAGGAAACAAAAGCATCTGCTCCTTCTCCCATGCAGATGTCTTTGAAAAATAATATAATAATGACATAATATCTTTCCTTTCTATAGCACTTTCGAATCAAAAGCAGTTATTATCTCTATTTCACATATACATAAACAGTGAAGATCAATAGCTTCCCACTGAGAAAAAATAAATCTGAAACTAGATATGTGAATGAGAAGAGAATTATCAGAGCGGAGCACTGGGTAACAATACCAATGCTAATGATAATGATGAGGAGAATGATTTTGGAAGAGTGTTGGAATGAGAGGGACCTTCCCAGATGTGTAATATTGAAACCACACAACTCAGATGGGATTTGAATGCAGCCAAAACTCAGATTGGGACTTGAACCCACAGGTTGGGACTCAAACCCACTACCTTTTAATTGAAATTGCACACCTTGTCTCAGGACTTAATGAAGCTCAGGTTCTTTATGTCTCAGCACAGAAGGAATTCGGCCAGAGGCAAAGTGATAGGTAAAAAATGGATTTATTTAGAGAGATACACATTCCATAGACAGAACATGGTCTGTCTCAAAAGGCGAGAGAGGCCCTGCAATATGGGGTGGTTAGTTTTTATGGCCTGAATAATTTCGTAGGCTAGAGTGGGAAGAATATTCCAACTGATTTGGAGAAGGGGTGGGGAGTTCCAGGAATTGGGCCACCGCCCACTTTTTAGCCTATTATGGTTAGCCCCAGAACTGTCATGGTGCCTGTGGGTGTGTCATTTAGCATATGCTAATATATTAAAATGAGCATATAATGAGGCTCAAGGTCTACTGGAAGTTGAATCTTCTGCCATCTTGGGCCTAGTTGATTCTAACCAGTTTATGTCGTACCCACAACGGCTATGTCATTCTTTAAGGGTTGTGCCCTGCCTCCTTCCCTCCTGTTTCAATATGGATCTTGATTAAAAAAAATTTTTTTTTCATTTCAGATAACTTCTAGTAGTGGACTGAGAAGGAAGGATATCTCCCAGTTGATAAAGGTAAATTCAAAGGGGCAAACTGAGTTTTATTAATTTGACCTAAAACATTTCTTGCAAAAAATATTTCCTGGCCTGGTAGTATAGGGGAGGAAATCTCTTTCCCCCTTTACCCTCCTGGAGCCTGTGAATCAAATTGATAAAATACCAATTAACAAGAGAAAAAACCAATTTTAATTACGTATGTGCACATGAGAATTCACAAAGAAAACTGTAGCTCAAGTAGGTGGCCAGATGATGGAAGCTTATATACCACCTTAGGCTAAACAAAGGAAAAGAGGTTTGGGGCTTCTGGGCGGGGGAAGTAAATTATGGGAAGGGGAGGGGAGGAAATGTGTGGTAAATAAGGGTTATCTTGTATGCAGATAAGAGTCTCTCAGGTGCTGAGTTGTCTCCTGAGAAGTAGCTCTCTTCCTGGTGGGAGACAGCTTTACAAATGGAAATTTCCTTTATAAACGTAAATTTCCTGTACAAAAGGGGAAATTTATACTCTATTTTCAGGCAGTGAGGGGGAGATAAAGAGCTTTCCCTGTGTCTGCTGGTTCTCAACTGACTCAAAATAATCCATATGCCAAAGAGGCATATTTTCGGGTGGCATGTTCTGATCTCTTCAGTAGGCACGTATCAACTTCCCTTTAGAAGTGGCTTTTTCAATGTCATTTTATTTTGCACATATTTTTTCCACGTATTTTTGCCTCTTTAAGTTAAAGATAGAAGGAAAAACCTGTCCAATCGATTTACAGCAATATTCCTTTATACATTACTTGAGGTGAGACATATGTGGAGGAACACTTGGGCAGAGACAGAAGAGATCCAGGTCAGTTCATTCAACAAATAACTATTGAACCAACAGTACAGATAAGGTCCCTGCCTTCACAGAGCTTAGAGTATAGTGACGAGGAGACAGCAATTTAAGAAAATGAAACTTAATAAGAAAATTTAAGGTGGGAAAGGGGATCAGAATATGTCATCCCGAAATATGCCACTTTGGTATATTATTTTGAGCTGAAAGCAATTAAGAAACAGTAGACACAGGAGGATCTCTTTGCCTTCTCCCTTTCTGCCTTAAAGCAGGGCAAAAATTTCCATTTGTAATGGTGTCTCCTTTTCACAAAGAGGAGGAGAAGAATACTCTTAATCACCAGTGATGACTCTTATCACTGGAGATGGCACTGACTTGAATCTACATAACAAACCTTACTAAACAACCCTTATCTAGCATTAGTTTCCCCCATATATTTACCTTCCCACAATTTATAGCCCCTAGGAGCTCAAATCCCTTTTTACTTTAACTAGTTACTGTTCCACAATTTATCACTCTTTTGTCAAAATGATATCTAAGCCCCGGAGTCTAACCACCACTTTGGAGTTTTCACTTCTTTTCTGTATAGCACCTCCCCCCAACATAAAATTAGAAATATCAATTAACTATGTAGGCCTTTTTCTCCTGTTAAGCTGTCTTTTGTCTTTTTAATTCAAGGTCTCAGGTACTGACCCTAAGAGGGTAGAGGAAATGTCCCTCCCACCCCTATAGTGATAACTGTTACGAAGAAAAGAAAAGAAAGTAATGAGATAGGGGATTGAGGAAGGTGATTTTTTAAAGTATTTAGGGAAGGCTCCTCTGAGGAGATGACATCTTAGTTCAGACCTGTAAGATGAAAAGGCATAGGCCATACCAAGACCTCAGGAAATGCATTCCAGGCAGAGGGAGTAAGAAGTGAAACATTCCCGAGTTAGACATCAGCCTGGAGTATTTAACAGGCAGAAAGAAGGCCACAGTGGTTAGAGCAGAGTGGACAAGGCGGGGAGTGGAACTAGATGAGGTCAGAAATGTTGGCAAGGACCAGACTGTGTGGCATCTGGTAACTCAGTGGTTCCCACACTTCAGTGAGCATCAGAATCACCTGGAGGGCCTATTAAAGATAGGTTATTGGGCCCCATCCTTAGAGTTTCTGATTCTGAGAATCTGGAGTGGGTCCAAGAATTTGCGCAGGATGAATGAACTCAGGTTAGAATGACCTGAGTTCTTATCCTACTTTGCTTCTTCTTGAATGAAACCATTGATGTCACTGAGCCTCAATTTCCTACCTGAATATTAAACATCAGAAATGAAAACTTCATAGGGTGTTAAATGATCTCATATATGCGCTAGAACGGGGAAAACTTAAAGTTTTATGATTCTTAACAAAGATTACATTTCTGGGTTGCAAACAAAGGAAATCAAAAAGTAGTTGTGGGCTGTGGTAAATGAAAGGATGTAAGTAAAGAAGAAGGAGGAGTCATGGAGAGTTACAGGCAGGCATGATTTTAAAAAAAATTATTTTATTCACTTATTTTTGGCTGTGTTGGGTCTTCGTTGCTGCCCGCGGGCTTCCTCTAGTTGCGGGGAGCGGGGGCCACTCTTCGTTGCGGTGCACAGGCCGCTCACTGCGGTGGCTCCTCTTGTTGCAGAGCGTGGGTTCTAGGTGTGCGGGCTTCAGCAGTTGTGGCACGCAGGCTCAGTAGTTGTGGCTCGCGGGCTTTAGAGTGCAGGCTCAGTAGTTGTGGCACACGAGCTTAGTTGCTCCGCGGCATGTGGGATCTTCCTGGACCAGGGCTCGAACCCGTGCCCCCTGCATTGGCAGGCGGATTCTTAACCACTGCATCACCAGGGAAACCCCAGGCATGATTTTTTTTAAATTAAATTTAAATTAAATATTTTGTTAAATTGAGAGCCCAACTTGGGCCAGAGATTAGATTTTTAGACTGAACTTGAATGCCTTCATGAATTTACTTCTTCATGGAATTATGTGACTTTGACCTTTTGAAAAATAAAATACTTTCTTAAAGGCTCAAAAGACTTTTGTCAGACGAGACCAGTAAGCAACTCTTAAAACCTTTTCGAAGTGGAAATGATTCAAAGTACCTAATATTTCACCCATCAGGGGAGAGGGTTTGGTGAGGCTCACCCTAGGGGCTGTCTTTGACTGTACCCTTAATGCTGATAACAGCTGGGAATTTAACCTAAAGATATTTGAGCATAATGTGTGTGTATGAGAAGAGTCAATATTTATTAATTTTAGATAACACAATTGAGAAAGACTGGAGGTGGAAAAGAGGTGTGTGTGTGTGTGTGTGTGTTTGTGTGTGTGTTTACATGTAGGTAGGATACTTCTGTTTCCAGTCTGATACCAGTCTGAGGAAATCTACTTGATCTGTGGAGAAGTTGGAGAGGAGTGTGGTAGTTAAAGCACTTCTATTTTCTTAAATGCCTTTTATGACTGGTGTCAACCAGTCCTCACACATTTCTAGGGACAGAGAGACCAACAATCTTATAGTTTTATATTTAGGAAATCCCTATGTGTCTTGGTTTGGTCACAGCTTAATAGTAACCCCAAGTGTTTTATGTTTGAGCTGTTTGAAACTAGAACCTGATGGCAGAGGGACTTTCTCTGAAGGTTTCTGAGGAAAGGGTAGACTCCTATCTCGTAGGAATAGTGTCTGTGTCATGCTTTGTGGATATGAGCCAAATCAGGATTTCAAGATATATGTTCTCAAGAGAGAGAGACGGGGCTGGAGAAGGCTTTGCTTGGGTATCCCTTACTGGAATTGAGATATTCCAGGAACCCGTCACACTTTCAATTCTGATCAGTTAACAGGGATTAATGAGACTGACACCTAGATAGGTGGGGTGGGAACCCAGGAGCAAAAAGGGTGTGATGTCAGAAGTGGTGGGCTGGTGTTGCCAACAAAAGAATGTCACTCGCCATCTGGCTCTGCAAGGATTGAGTTATTAGCCACTGCAGTTGCTGACCTTTAGCACCCCCTGAAAGGAGTTCAGGGTGGAGATCAAGAATGAGGCACTCTGTGCTCTGGGAAAACTGGCAGAAGAAGGCTTCAGATGGTTAGATATTTTCAGGAGAAATTTTTATGAACCCCATTTCTTGCATCTTCCCATACTTAGAAAAGCACTAAAACCATTAACTAAGATACCTGTTCCTCATGACTAGCAGCAACCTGACGAGATGTGTGCTTGGTTGCATGTACCCCCTTCGCCAATATCACATATATACTAACATCTCCCCTTACCTCTTTGGAACAGTTTCTCAGAGCTCTCCGAGAGGCTGTGTCCCAGGCTGTGGTCTTCAATAAGACACTGAATACGTTCGACTCACAGCTTTTACATTGTGCTTTTCTTTTTCAGTCGACAGTGTCAAAGGCAGACTTTGACCAAAGTTTGGCTTGGAGCCCTCTCCTTCACCCCAGATGCAGCAGGTCCTACATGATGGTGGGGGATGGTTTGGGTAGGACTCGGGTTACTTAGGCTAGATACTGGCTCCATTGTGGTGTCATCTTGAAGAAACTTTTTTGTTTTGTCTTGTACAGAATAAATACCTACCTGATATCATGTTCTTTTGACATTTCTCTCATGTGTCCAACAGCTACATAATGTGCTTTTCCCCTCTGGAGGTTGTACTGGAGGACTCATTCTCCTCATGCCTCCTCTCATCTCTCTTCCTGCTCTCAAAACTCCATTGTCAGCCTCCATGAAGTAGGTCATTCCAGGATGGATGATCTGTGGTGCAGGGAGCTGCTGGCGAACCAGGGAGGTCTTAGGCAAGGAACTTGGTCTATGGAGTCAAACAGAGCTGGATCAAAAGTCTAGCTCTGTGCTTCCAGGGTCTGTAACATCAGGCACCCCTGTATCAGTCAGGATTAGGACAACAAAACAGAAATTACTCTCAGTATTTCAATCAATAAGGGTGATAACACAGAGACTTGGGTGCTTATGTGACTGTTGGAAGGGCTGGAAGAGCAAAGGTCAGGGAAAGCCACTGCTAGCTCTCAGATTCCCTGCTGGCTCTCAGAGACTCAGGAAGTTGCTTCAGCTGTTCAGGAAAGGAATTGCAGGAGACTGCCACCAGTGGTCACAGCTGCTGGCACCATCAGGGAGGGTGATTAGCAGAGAAACATCTGGAGCCTAATTAAAAGAATTCATATCTGTTGATACATATAGGTCTACCTGCTGGTACCTTTTCTCCACCTGCCCAATTTCATGCATATCCATTTCATTAGGGGAACCTAAACTGAATCCAGAATCCTGTTGGCGAGGAAATCTGGGAAATGTGGTTCCCAGATTTCTAACCCCTGAAAACCAGGCGAGGTATAGAAGGAGGTACAAAGAATGCTGAGTGCCAGCACAGTCCAGCACAACTGGACTACACAGGCATTATGTTCCTGAGCCTGTGTCATCATTAGTAAAACAGATATCATAATATTCACAACTACAGCTATCACACACACACACACAAAATGTACACAAAGTAACTGTGATACAAAGCTCAAAAATGATTTGTCCCTTTTCCTCCAATGGAAAAATCATCATAGGATCACAGAAATCCAAAACACTTTTTGAACGAAAAACTAAAAAAGAACTTTTGTACTATTTATTCTTTTAAAATATAAGAATAGGGCTTCCCTGGTGGCGCAGTGGATAGGAATCTGCCTGCCAATGCAGGGGACACGGGTTTGGTCCCTGGTCTGGGAAGATCCCACATGCGGTGGAGTGGCTGAGCCCAGGCGCCACAACTACTGAGCCTGCACTCTAGAGCCTGCAAACCACAACTACTGAAGCCCACGCACCTAGAGCCCGTGCTCTGCAACGAGAGAAGACACCACAGTGAGAAGCCCGCACACCGCAACGAAGAGTGGCCCCCGCTCTCCGCAACTAGAGAAAGCCCGTGCGCAGCAACGAAGACCCAACACAGCCCAAAACAAAATAAATAAATAAATTTTAAAAATTAAAAAAATAATAAATAAAATATAAGGATAATGAAGGCATTCAGAGTATGCCACCCCAAAATATGCTATTCCAGCATAAAGGTTGTTTTGAGCTGAAGGCAGTTGAGAAGAAGCAGACACAAGAAAAACTCTCTGCCCTCTCCTTCTTTACCAGGAAGGGTAGGAAGAGCCTTAATCCCTGGAGACAACTCTAGACTTTTATCAGCCCAGAAAGGGCACCAGAAGAATCTACATAACACACTTTACCAGCTAGCCCTTATTTTCCATTAGTTTCCCCATGTATTTACTGTCCCACAGTTTTCTGCCCCCCAAAACTCAAAGTCCTCTCCTTTGTCTTGTCACTTTGCTAAAATGTATTGTTCTTTAGTTAAGATGCTATATAAGCCCAAGTTCTAACCACCTCTTTGAGTTACTCATCACTGAGTATTCCTGTGTATATGCACAATGCACATGTTAATAAACTCTGTTTATTATCTCTTATTAATCTATCTTTTGTCAGTCTAATCTGCAGAGCCCCAACTGAAAAACCTAGGAGAGTAGAGGAAAAAAGTTTTTCCTGTCCTACAATAATCAATACTGATTGTAAAAATTTTGAAAATACCATCAAAGACAAAATGCACTGGACAATTAAGGAGATGATTTTATGCAGACTATTGCAATAAGGAGAATGTTCATTAATAAGGAACATCTCAAAGAAGAAAGAGAACACCTGAAGTTTTACACAAGCAAGTAGTAAACAAGGGAGTCATGGGGCAGGGTAGACAGGGAGTCTTGTGGGAGTCAGGAAGAGCCACAAGGAACGGTGGAGGTGGGTCTTTATCTCTGAATACCAAGGACAGGTGGTCCTTTGCATTTATTTTTTTCTGGAAAGGGATGGTGAATTTCCTAACCATTGCTGCTTTCTAGGAGCACAGGCTTCAGATAAAATTCAGTGCAGTCAATCTCCGCTTTTGTTCAAGACAAATATCATGAGTCAGTTAACAACACAGAGGTGATCAGAAACCTCCTGAGTGGAGGAAGCAGGGTCTAAGAAATAGTCTTTCCAGGACTCTTGTTGGCATTGTTCCTGTAAAACCAGTGAAACCATCTGTTGAGATTTGCTGGCAAAGGTAAGTTGTTTTAGGATCCTGGAGACCAGGCATTTCAAAAGAGGGTTGCCCCAAGTGAAAAAGAGAAACACCGATATAAAAATAACAAGTTATGTTGAAGTGTCAGGAGTTGAACACTAAGGGTAACCAGTCCACTAGATTCCAAGAAATGGGTGGAGGAAAATATTTAGCTCAAGAGTCAGGAGAACTGCAGACACCTGACAGATTTCTTTGTTGGCCTCTCAAATGTGATTATATGAAGATGTCAAAGAAGTTTCTGGAAACAAATTTAGAGTAGTTGCTTCCACTTACTGTGCATGCACCCTGTCTGGAAGCCAGAATTATGTGAGCACCAGTCGGTTAGGCAGCACAGCTCATTGACTTTCTTGAAGCTCTCGAGTTAGTATGTTCATACTCATGGCCATGTTGTCCACAGTCTTGGTTACCTCTCATATAGGGGCATGTGTGACCTGATCATTTCACTGGACATCCTTAAGTGGTCCAGGCAGTGGCTTGTCCATGCAGAATTCTAGCCCATGCCTGGTCTGCTGCAGTAGTGAGTCCTTCAAGGTTTTTATGGAGTCTTGCTGATTCAGCTTGCAAGGTTTCTTCAAGTCCTAGGGGAAAAGGCCAGCTGCAAGGGAGCCCAGAGTCTCAACAGGGATCTGGGTAGTCAGGTTTTAGTTCTTGGTGACTCTGAGTCAGGCAGGAGGGAGAAAAATTGGATATGTTAGTTTGGAGGGTTGTAGCCAGATTTTGAAGAAAACTGGAAGAATGGACAATGTGTTAAGAATGGACAATTTGGGTAAAGTAATAGGATCCAGTCCAGTTTGCAGGTAAGAACCCAAACTGGTTTTTCCAGAGGGAGAGGAAGTCAATTAAATCTCCCGTCAGACAAGGTAGAGTTTGAATATTTATCATTTACCTGTAATTTACAAAGAGATGCAAAACAGTTCAAAGGCAATGAACAGGACCAGAATCTGATAACCCAAAGGGTGTGCTATAAAAGATGCAGTGTTCTCCATTGAAACAAAATTTTTCTCTGTAATACTGAAGAGTATTTACTTACCAATTCTGTGAACATTTGTTATATAGTTGATACCATAATGAATATTCAATTCAGTATTTGGATTTATTTTTTGTGTGCTTTTTTTCGTCTCAAAAAGGAATTCTTTAGAAAGGGAAAATGTTATATATGTCTAGAATGGCACATCACTCTGAAAACAGAATCTATTTTCAGTGCCAAAAAGTTAACAAAGTTCAAAAATCAACAGGATATAAATTGGGAAATAGAGGGGAAGGAAATGATACTACAAAATGCCAAATATTTATGTACTGGACGCTCACAAGTGACTTTTCACATATTTATTTTTGCATCCCTCCAGCAGGAACATAGTCATCAGCACTGAGAAGCCCTTTATTGAAGTACAGGAATGAGTGTGTTTTGATCTTAATTGGAAACAGAGTTTTGTCTGCCTCAGTGAAAGGAGAAGCTGAAGAAACACAGCAGCCATTGTTCCTGCTAATTTGATGTTATGATTCAATACAGGGCTGTAAAACTATGCCCCTTGGGCCAAATCCAACTTTTGGGGAGAAAAAAAACCTTTTTATCTACCCTCTTAGGTTCAGTGCTCAGAGACCTGCAAATTAAACTGACAAAAGAGAGATTAGCAAGAAAAAAAGACAGGTTTTTATTTGCATAGGTACTCAACAGTTTGCAGAAAAATGTGACTCAAGGAGGTGGTTAGAATTTGGAGCTTATATGTCATCTCAATAGGAGATGGGGAGGGGCAGGGGGTACTTCTGGGAGGACAAATGACTTTTTAGAGAGGGGTTGGGGACAGAGAAAGGGTACTAATGGAAACACAAATGACTTTTTGGAAGGATAAATGGGTCCTTAGGAACATAGATGGGAGTTATGATAGTTTATGGTAATGTCTGTTTGAGTGTGATGTCAACTCCTCCTCTCCTGGAGAAGAGATGATGGGAGTTGCTCCTGGAGAGAGATTTGTGACAATTGAGTTCTTGTGGGAGGCTCTGCTTTTAGGCTGATAAGGAATTTCTGGAACTCAAATGCCTTCAGCTCAAAATAATTCTTAATGCTAGGGTGACATCCTGGTCCCTTTCATGGCCCACTGCCTGTTTTTATAAATAAAGTTTTATTGGAATACAGTCATGCCCATTTGTTTATACGTCTATGCCTATTTTTGCCATAAAAGTAACAGAGATCTTATGGTTCATAAAGCCTAAAATATTTACTATCTGGCTCTTTCAGGAGAAGTTTACTGATCCCTGATTTAGATATATACATATGTTTGTATATTCCACATTTTGTCCCTGAAGATAAAAAAAATCTCATACAGATAAAAACCATGTACACAGGAATGTATTGTGCGGCCTGGCTGTTGTTAATAAGCTTCAGTTTAATACATGATGATGATTATCCTTTTGAGCTCCTACTATGTGCCGGGCCCCATGCTTGAAGTACACACTTTACCTCTGCTCTCCGAGGGCTTTTCTAGCAGAAGAACAAGAGGCCGGAGGGCCTGTAATCTGAGGCAGCCTGTGGAAATGTTAGAACAGAGAAGAGCCAATCAAGGGAAGAGCAGACATAGTCAAGGGACGGACTCTGTAAGGGTCATCTGGGAAGGATTGTGGAGGACGAATGATTTAAATGATGTATGGAGGGAACTGATAGTACATAGACAGGTAAGGATGGGAGAAAAGACCATTCCACACAGGGGGAACACCATTCATTCACTCATTTATTTAACAAATATTTATAGTACACCAAGCAAAGTTTCCATTTTCACAGAACTTATAGTATTTTGAAGCAAAAAAAAAAAAAAAAAAGCCCTAGTAGGAGAATGCAAGGTGTTTTAGGGACCTATTGCATTGTCTTCTGTGACTACAGAGTACGGTGCAGGGGGTGGGATATTGGGAAGCCATCTTGTCTGGAAAAATAAACAGTGATCAGATCATGGGAGGCCTTTAATGCGAAACTGAGAACTGTGTTTTGCTTTGCATTTTGTTTTGTATTGTTTTGCTTGTTTCTGGTTTGGCAATAGGGAATCACTGGAGGTTATGAAGATGATCTGTGTGCTTTATGTTAATTGACTGATGTGCTTTAGTAGATAAAATTTTCTGGCTAAATATAAGACAGAGTAGGAAGAACTGGGCACAGGGAAAGAAACCACTTCAGAGGCAAGAGTTAAGAAGGATCTGAACTAGGATACAGGTGGTTGCAACAGACAGGGAGCAGGAAGAAAATGATTGCAGAGATAGAATTATTGTAATTAGTAAACTGACAGAACATAGAGCTGTTCAGATGTTTTAAGCCAGAGAGAGAAGTTATTGCTATTAGAGAGATTGAAAGTATGGGAGGGGGAGGTTGAGGTGTGGGTTATTATAGATTACTTCTCTGCTTCCCTCTGCCAAAGGACAATCTAGAACTTCACAGTTCCAAGATGTGAGCTTCATCTGGATAAGTCTGCTAAACTAATTATTTAAAAAAAAATCATTCAAACTAGCTGTTTCCAGCTCTGGTTTTGAGACTTCCCCTCTAAAAAATAATAATTTGAAGCACATTCACAATATCTTTCACAGCTTTGAAACCTATATTTTTTCCATTTTAATTTAAAACAAAAATATCAGCTATCCAACACTTTCAGGAATGGGATACATTAGCAAGTAAAAATTGTAGCACTCAATTCTTCAGACGTGGCAAATTAATGTCAGATTGACTGTGAATTTTATTTTTCATACCGATATTTTGGCTTTCTCTAGAGAGAGCCTCTGTAATTTTTACAATGACAGCTTCCATGCTGAATGAGTTAATCATGGCATTGTCCTTTGCATGTCTGAGAAAGAAGAGGCTGTAAAGACCTGGGAGTAAAGAATCAGTCTTAACACAGGAAGCAAGAGTTGCTTAAAGGGAGGAATCAGAAAGACTTGGGCTGACTCCGGACTCTGTCACTTGCTAGTTGTGTTAGGCTCTATACAGCTAGCTTGATAGGTTGGTTAGTCTCTTGATGCCTCTGTCTCCTCGTTTTAAGATGGAAATAAAAATATCTATTTCAGATAGTTGCCACGAGAGTTAAATAATCAAATGCAGGTATGAAGTAGCCAGTGTGGAGCCTGACCTTGGTCAACGCCAGTTATGGTTATATTTCTATTGGACGTACTCAGCCCTTGGTCCATGAGCAGGGCTGCTATTTTCACAGGCTCGTACTCCGTGTGCCTCTGCTCAGTCAACCCAAAGGATTCCCGTTTTTGTTTTCTGCACACCATCAACGTCGTGAAGCAGAATCTTGGTGTGAAAACAGGAAATTCCTTTTAGAGATGTTACCCTTTGTATTCTGATTTTCTCCTTTAAGGATACGGTGTTAGCCCTTCTGTCTCTTTTGGGGAAATTGTTTACATACGGGAAAGAGAGATTTGTTTCTTGACAGGTTTGATTTTTTACTTCCCAGTAAGGTTCTGTTCCCACATTTCCAAGTACTAGAGCTAATCACTCTTACTTAAGCTCAGGTATTCAGAAGGTGTATTTGAGGCTAGTGTCAGGATGGGATATCTGATGATTGATGTTTTATAAACGTCTGTGGTGAGTTTCTGTGTCTTCCCTATGGATATTTTAACAATTTGAATATGACCATCCCCTCCCACTATCACTTATACCTTGGAAGTTTGGGGTTAACCTTCTAAGAGTATTTATATCACCAGGTGATATAAAAAGCCATGCTTTCTACATTCCGCAAAAACATTGGTATATTATTTAGGATGCTCCAGAGAAACAGAACTAATAGGATAGATAGATAGATAGATAGATAGATAGATAGATAGATAGATAGATAGATAATTATAGGAATTGGCTCGTGCAGTTATGGAAGCTGAGAAGTTACCTGATCTGCTGCCTGCAAGCTGGAGAACCAGGAAACCTGTTGGTATACCAGTCTGAGTCCGAGGGCCTGAGAACCAGGAGCACCAACGTCCAAGGGCAGGAGAAGATGGATGTCTCAGCTCAAGCAGAGAGAGCGAACTTTCCCTTCCTCCCCCTTTTTTTTCCACTCAGGTCTTCAATGGATTGGATGCTGCCCGCCTGCATTGGCGAAGGGAATTTTCTTTACTCAGTCTACTGATTCAAATGCAAATCTCTTCCAGAAACACTCTCACAGACACACCCAGAAATAATGCTTTGCCAGATATCCGGGCATCCCTTAGTTCAGTCAAGTTGACACATAAAACTAACAATCACAGTTGGCCACCTATCGAAGGACTTTCCACTTTCAGTTGTGTGTTTTGTGAGGAAAAAAATGCCTTAAATTAAGTTGCCAATAGCCAATATTATAGAAGATAAGGCCTTTCCTCATCCCTTCACCACTTCCCTGAGCACAAGTGAAGTGGTGGTAAAATAGGTAAGAAAAGTACCTGTTTTGTTAGGTTGTTTTCAAATGCACTCCCTTCTAGTTTCTTGAGTCCTTTCAGCCTGGTTTCCATTGGATTTGGGAATTTGTGAGGAAACATGCTGGGGCTTTTGCTCTGGGCAGGCACTTGTACTCTTGGCCTTATGATATGAGAAGTGTGGGAGGGCAGATCAAGGGCTGTGGCCCTGAAACTCATGCCATTGAAAGCTGGATAACTGATCCAAGCCAACGACTTAGAAGAAAAAAAAGACTCTGAATGCTAGAATTATGTCTTCAGTTAAAATCGATCATCTTTCTATAATTGGAGAAATAATTGACATAAACAGTCATATACATGTCAGTTGACTGTCAAAGCAAAATTGTTTCCTCCTCATCACACTTTCAGAGAACTGGCAAATTCTACCATTCTGGAGAGTATTTATCTTTGTGATAAAGAGATAAAAAGAGATGTGTCTCTACAAATGTAAAATAGATAGCTAGTGGGAAGCAGCCGCAAAGCACAGGGAGATCAGCTCAGTGCTTTGTGACCACCTAGAGGGGTGGGATAGGGAGGGTGGGAGGGAGACGCAAGAGGGAGGAGATATGGGGATATATGTATAGCTGATTCACTTTGTAATACAGCAGAAACTAACACAACATTGTAAAGCAGTTATACTGCAATAAAGATGTTAAAAAAGAGATGTGTCGAGAACAAGATCTAGGAGGGTTTTCCTGTCTTAGGCTTACTTTGAATTCAGAGAACAATGTGTTTAAGGATGGTCAGCTGTGAGGGGGAAGTTATAAACTTTGCTCCCTGCCCATCTCTATTTCTGTACAGTTTTGAGCATGCTCTTCTCTAGGGGTTCTTGGTACATTTAGGGGCAGAACGTGACTCTGTTCATTCTCATTTGTATTAATTAAGGCACGTTCACCTTTTATACAGTTCTCATAACTGAGTTTTAAGTCCGACATTAGCTGATCTATTGTTGAAATTGTATGTATTAATTTTCCCTTCCAACTTAATTTCATATGCATTTTTTCTCTCTCATATGTATTCTTTGAGGATAACATCTCTAAAATCTCCTTATATTCCCTGGTACCTTTGTGTGAATTAACTAACCCTGTGTTTAACTCAGCAAAACACTTCACTTCATTTGTTTAACTGTATGACAATAGCTTTCCTCTTTCTCAGTGAGAAATAATTCTTTTCTCATCTCTTTCATTTTTTTTAATATTTTTTTTTTGATGTGGACCATTTTTAAAGTCTTTATTGAATTTGTTACAATATTGCTTCTGTTTTATGTCTTGGTTTTTTGGCCACGAGGCATGTGGGATCCTAGCTCCCCGACCAGGGATCAAACCCGCACGCCCTGCACTGGAAGGCGAAGTCTTAACCACTGGACCACCAGGGAAGTCCCTCATCTCTTTCATTTAATATCAAACTTTCTTATTCATCTCTGTGTTATGTAAGGGCCTAATTAATGACCCACAAAAAACTACTCATGGGAGTGAAGAAACTGACCTTGTCAAAGGTGCCTTTAAGTAGAGAAAATGTGACAGCTTCCTCACAGGCAGTCATGGTTTGGACATATTGGTTTTTGTTCCCTGAGATTTAGTTTTCTTGTTCTGTTTTTAAATCTGAGTTTTTTACAGTTTGTAAACAACCATCTCAGCTCCTGCATACACAACACATATGCACGCACACTCACACAACACACACCAGCTTATTTGGTTAATGAAATTAAGCAACTGGATGGTTACGTTTTTCAAAGTTGAGTCAGTTGTCTGACACTTAGGGAGAAAAAAGCTTTGATGGGATCAGTTTGTTGCTCAAAGCCAGGCATGAGGGAGCAGGTCCCACAAGTCCACAGCAGCTATCCCAACTCTTGCTGATACATGTCACAGATTTCAGCAGAAGAAAAACCTTTACTCAAGGATGCTGTGATAATGCCTCAAACAACTGTGGAATGATGGTTCTGCAAACCAGAAATGGATATGTTCTTCCTGTAGTCATTTATTGCTCTCACAGAAACAACATGTTCAATGGTTATTTGAGTAAATAAGTCCTTATTTGTAGAGACAAGATGAAGCAGTCTCTCAAAAGAAGTATTTTCAAAAATCAAAAAGGTCAACACTGGGACTTCCCTGGTGGCGCAGTGGTTAAGAATCCGCCTGCCAATGCAGGGGACACGGGTTTGAGCCCTGGTCTGGGAAGATTCCACATGCTGTGGAGCAGCTAAGCCCATGCGCCACAACTACTGAGCCTGTGCTCAAGAGCCCGCGAGCCACAACTACTGAAGCCCACGCGCCTGGAGCGAGTGTTCCGCAACAAGAGAAGCCACAGCAGTGAGAAGCCCACACACCACAACGAAGAGTAGCCCCCTCTCCGCAACTAGAGAAAGCCCGCGTGCAACAACGAAGACCCAATGCAGCCAAAAATAAATAAATAAATAAATAAATTTTAAAAAAGTTATTTAAAAAAAAGGTCAACACTTGTAATAAAAAAGAACTATGCTAAAATCCACTGCACAGATTTTTGTAGATATTTGATTGAATATTGATATCTTGGACCACTAAATATAGAGAACAACCATTAGCAGTGTTATTGATTGAGATCATATTTCTATTTTTATTATTAATTAAAAAAATATATTTATTTGGTTGCACTGGGTCTTAGTTGCGGCATGTAGGCTCCTTAGTTGTGGCTTGAGGGCTCCTTAGTTGCGACTTGCTGGCTCCTTAGTTGTGGCATGCGAACTCTTAGTGGCGGCATGCATGTGGGATCTAGTTCCCTGACCAGGGATCAAACCCGGGCCCCCTGCATTGGGAGCACAGAGTCTTAACTGCTGGACCACCGGGGAAGTCCCAGGACCTTATGTTTCAATGAAGGGCATCAACATGAAAAGATACTGTCACTATATTATAGAAGTAACTGGGTACTATGGGGTCCAGTAGAGCATCAGCCCTACAGAAGTGGGAGATGATTCAGGAAGCCTTCTAAAGGTGACATTGAGTCTTTTTTTTTTCATTTCCAGAGTTTTTTTAAAAATTGAAGTATAGTTAATTTACAGTGTTGTGTTAGTTTCAAGTGTACAGCAAAATGATTCAGTTACACATATATATTCTTTTCCATTATAGGTTATAACAAGATATTGAATATAGTTCCCTGTGCTATACAGTAGGCCCTTGTTGTTTACCTATTTTAAATATGGTAGTGTATATTTGTTAATCCAAAACTCCCAATTTATCCCTCCCCCACCTTTCCCCTTTGGTAACCATAAGTTTGTTTTCTATGTCTGTGAGTCTATTTCTGTTTTGTATATAAGTTCATTTGTATCATTTTTTTAGATTCCACGCATAAGTGATATACGATATTTGTCTTTCTCTGTCTGACTTACTTCACTTAGTATGATAAATCTCTAGGTCCATCCATGTTGCTGCAAATGGCATTATTTCATTCTTTTTTTATGGTTGAGTAATATTCCATTGTGTATATATACATGACATCTTCTTTATCCATTTATCTGTCGATGGAGACATTGAGTCTTGAAAGATGAGAAGAAGTTAACCAGATGGAGAAGGGGAAGTCACTGTAGACAAATAAACATTATTGTTTTTGTTGTGGTGGTGATTAAGAATGAAAAATTCCATCACAGTTGGGTGCTTGCATACGCACTCAATTATAAATGGTACCTCTAGAGAGTTGAAAAAGGCTTTTGAATTTTCACATCTAGAGATCCTTAGGAGCTAAATGTTTTTAAAAATTTGATAGTAAAAACTTACTTTATGCAGCCATCTTTCCTGTACATGAGCAAAAAAATCAATGTATTTTATATATTCTATAACTTACTCCTATAGAACTATGAAGTTTATGTTTCTATTTCAACTAAATAGCCATTTACAAGACACTTATGTGGAAAGCATTAATATTGCAGGACTGCTCCATAGAGTTGGGCAGACTGTACACTGCACAGCTCCAGAGGGCGCATCTACATAGAGCAGGATGCATAGTCTGCACAACTATTATATGGAGGCCCTACTTTGGGACAAAATGATGAATAAGAATCCTGAACTCAGATTTATATTATAAGAGGAAGAATAGGACAAATGCCAAAAATGACTCTCTTCTCTTTATAAAGCTTCAAAGGGCAATGAGGTCACAGTTAATTGAGGCTTCTTGGGAGAAGATAAACAGGTAGTTTTCTAGTGGAGATGGAGTTGGTAGGGAAAGAAATAAGGAAAGGAGTAGGGAGAGCAGCGTGAACCAAGAAGGGTGTGAGAAAAGCCTGAACAAACTGATTAATGAGCATGTGGTCCCTTTAGGATGTAAGACAGATTAAGGAACATTCAGTAGAGGGATATTTGGCTGGAAAAGGTCCATATTATAGAGGAACTCGAAGTCCTGGCAGTGATGTTGGCACAAATTTGGTGAAGGAGATCAAGCAAACATTGCAAACCGCTGACCCCATGGTGTAGCACTTGTATGATTATACACTGCCCGACCCTAAGGGTACTGTTTATGTTGTGTTCTACATGAATGGTGCCTATAGGGTTTTGCAGTACATAGCCTACACAACCATACACAATGGCTCTGACCCATAGGCTCTATTCAGCTGCTAGAGGTGTTTGGCCCCTACACCAATGGCTTGCATACAGATTTTTTCAATTATGTAATTAGTTGCCAATATTTAAAATATGTCATGTAATAATATGGATATCAGTGTATTACTGTACACAAGTAGTGTATTCCATCCTTAGATTCAGCCATTTCTCCAGGGAACCTGAGTTCCTTTTATTAGAGAGTAGTATTTAAAAACCAAGATCTGGGCACTGGGAGTGCTCATTGGTACTGAGATGTCATTGCTTCTAGACCCTCTCAGCAGACAGAGAAAGGAAATATATGTATGTATACTAACTCCTGTATACACAAATATCTATAATTCTGTATCAATCTATCTATAAATATCTATCTACCTACCTTCCCACTTACCTACCTACCTGTATTCATACTGATATTTCTGATTCTAATCTAGCACCCCAGCACCTCTGGGTTTATTCTAGCTTATCCCACTTGCTTATTTGTAAGTTCTTTCTCTGACAGGGAGAAATCTGGGTCCTATTACCACAATTTGCTTACTTATTTGTTCAACAATAATAATGTAAAATAGTTTTAGAATTGTTGCTGTGAGAAACAAAATTATCAACTAGAATACAGTGTTTATGTACAGTTCTTTTTGTATTTAGCCTTAGACTGTTCAGTGAAAACACTGTTTTCACAAGTTAATCAGAAATGCTTGAATAAATAGATAAATGGGGGAGGAGAGACAAGTCTTGCTTACAAAAGAATTCCAAATAATATAGGTTGATACTCCCTCCGAGGGTGGGCTAGACTTAGTGGCTCATATCCAAAGTAAAGTGGGGAAAAGGAAAAATAGTAACTCTACAGTGGAGATACATGGCAAACACTACATTAACCAAGTGATGTGAAGGTTGACATCATCAGTAATAAGTGAAGTTGATAATATATACCACCTGATATGATGTGATGAGAAAGGCACTTCACCTCTGTGGTATTCTTCCCCAAAACTAATAACACCAGTATAATCCTGAGAAAAACATCAGACAAACTCAGATTGAGGGACATTCTACTGGATATAAGGCCAGTAGTCCTCAAGAGTGTGAAGATCATGGAAAACAAGGAAAGACTGAGAAACTGTCAAAGACCAGAAGAGACTGGGGAGACATAACTAAATGCAATGTGGTATCCTGGATTGGATCCTGGAACAGAAAAGAGAATGTTAATAGAAAAACTGGTGACATCCAAATAAAGTCTACAGTTTGGTTAATAGTAATGTACTAATGTTGGTTTCTTAGTTGACAAATGTACCATGAAAATGAGAGATGTTGACGATAGAGAAAATTGAATAAGGAACTCTGTACTATCTTTGTAACTTTTCTGTAAATCTAAAATTATTCAAAAATAAGTTTATTTTTTAAAAAATTAATGAGGTTGGCTTTTTTTCTCTCACAGCCTTCAGTGGAGTCATGTCATGCATTTGTAATATACTGAAATTCATTTGTCACATGTTTCATTCCATCCTGGGATGCCCTGATATCTTGGTTGACTTTTTTTTTTTTTTTAGATATTAGAAATAGTATTTTATTACTTTTTTTATGATAATTCAAATTTCATGACTTTTATAATCTGTTCTTCTTAAGAGCCTCAGAACATTGGACGTATCTAAATATGGAGATACTAAGATTCCCTCGCAGCCCTTTCTCCACCATCAAAGTACATTGGAGGAAATACTCATTAAAGAAAGTGCCAGAGACCTTGGGAAACTGAACAACTTTCTACAATTTCTTAAGTGTTAAATGATTCAAATATTTTGGAATGATAAACTAATTTGGGGATAATGCCACCATCATAATTAAATGGATTTAAATAATCTGAACATATATTAGGTTTCCATGCACTTAGGCCTTTGTTATCCAATATTATTCTACTATGTTTCAAAAACATTATAAATATACACACACACACATAAAACATATACATTATATGTGTGTGTGTATATATATATATATAAATCTTAAAGGAAATACTTCTGAGATCAAAGAATTACAGATATGACCATATAAAATAATTTGGATATTGTCGTTATTGTAGGTTGTCCAAGAATACTCAAGTGTAGGAAATGGTGTTGTGTACTAAAGACTATAGCTAGATCTTCAGCAAGTTCTTAATTTTTTTTTAACATCTTTATTGGAGTATAATTGCTTTACAATGGTGTGTTAGTTTCTGCTTTATAACAAAGTGAATCAGTTATACATATACATATGTTCCTATATCTCTTCCCTCTTGCATCTCCCTCCCTCCCACCCTCCCTATCCCACCCCTCTAGGTGGTCACAAAGCACGGAGCTGATCTCCCTGTGCTATGCGGCTGCTTCCCACTAGCTATCTATTTTACATTTGGTAGTGTATATATGTCCATGACACTCTCTCACCCTGTCACATCTCACCCCTCCCCCTCCCCATATCCTCAAGTCCATTCTCTAGTAGGTCTGTGCCTTTATTCCCGTCTTGCCACTAAGAACTTCATGACCTTTTTTTTCCCCTTAGATTCCATATATATATGTATTAGCATACTGTATTTGTTTTTCTCTTTCTGACTTACTTCACTCTGTATGACAGACTCTAACTCCATCCACCTCATTACAAATACCTCCATTTCATTTCTTTTTATGGCTGAATAATATTCCATTGTATATATGTGCCACATCTTCTTTATCCATTCATCTGATGATGGACACTTAGGTTGCTTCCATGTCCTGGCTATTGTAAATAGAGCAGCAATGAACATTTTGGTACATGACTCTTTTCGAATTATGGTTTTCTCAGGGTATATGCCCAGTAGTGGGATTGCTGGGTCGTATGGTAGTTCTATTTTTAGTTTTTTAAGGAAGCTCCATACTGTTCTCCATAGTGGCTGTATCAATTTACATTCCCACCAACAGTGCAAGAGTGTTCCCTTTTCTCCACACCCTCTCCAGCATTTATTGTTTGTAGATTTTTTGATGATGGCCATTCTGACCGGTGTGAGATGATACCTCATTGTAGTTTTGATTTGCATTTCTCTAATGATTAATGATGTTGAGCATTCTTTCATGTGTCTGTTGGCAATCTGTATATCTTCTTTGGAGAAATGTCTATTTAGGTCTTCTGCCCATTTTTGGATTGGGTTGTTTGTTTTTTTGTTATTGAGCTGCATGAGCTGCTTGTAAACCTTGGAGATTAATCCTTTGTCAGTTGCTTCATTTGCAAATATATTCTCCCATTCTGAGGGTTGTCTTTTTGTCTTGTTTATGGTTTCCTTTGCTGTGCAAAAGCTTTTAAGTTTCATTAGGTCCCATTTGTTTATTTGTGTTTTTATTTCCATTTCTCTAGGGGCTGGGTCAAAAAGGATCTTGCTGTGATTTATGTCATAGAGTGTTCTGCCTATGTTTTCCTCTAAGAGTTTGATAGTGTCTGGCCTTACACTTAGGTCTTTAATCCATTTTGAGTTTATTTTTGTGTATGGTGTCAGGGAGTGTTCTAATTTCATACTTTTACATGTACCTGTCCAATTTTCCCAGCACCATTTATTGAAGAGGCTGTCTTTTCTCCACTGTATATGCTTGCCTCCTTTATCAAAGATAAGGTGACCATATGTGCGTGGGTTTATCTCTGGGCTTTCTATCCTGATCCATTGATCTATATTTCTGTTTTTGTGCCGGTACCAAACTGTCTTGATTACTGTAGCTTTGTAATATAGTCTGAAGTCAGGGAGCCTGATTCCTCCAGCTCCATTTTTCATTCTCAAGATTGTTTTGGCTATTCGGGGTTTTTGTGTTTCCATACAAATTGTGAAATTTCTTGTTCTAGTTCTGTGAAAAATGCCAGTGGTAGTTTGATAGGGATTGCATTGAATCTGTAGATTGCTTTGGGTAGTAGAGTCATTTTCACAATGTTGATTCTTCCAATCCAAGAACATGGTATATCTCTCCATCTATTTGTATCATCTTTAATTTCTTTCATCAGTGTCCTATAACTTTCTGCACACAGGTCTTTTGTCTCCTTAGGTAGGTTTATTCCTAGGTATTTTATTCTTTTTGTTGCAATGGTAAACGGGAGTGTTTTCTTAATTTCACTTTCAGATTTTTCATCATTAGTGTATAGGAATGCAAGAGATTTCTGTGCATTAATTTTGTATCCTGCTACTTTACCAAATGCATTGATTAGCTCTAGTAGTTTTCTGGTAGCATCTTTAGGATTCTCTATGTACAGTATCATGTCATCTGCAAACAGTAACAGCTTTACTTCTTCTTTTCCGATTTGGATTCCTTTTATTTCTTTTTCTTCTCTGATGGCTGTGGCTAACACTTCCAAAACTATGTTGAATAATAGTGGTGAGAGTGCGCAACCTTGTCTTCTTCCTGATCTTAGTGGAAATGGTTTCAGTTTTTCACCATTGAGGACAATGTTGGCTGTGGGTTTGTCATATATGGCCTTTATTATGTTGAGGAAAGTTCCCTCTATGCCTACTTTCTGCAGGGCTTTTATCATAAATGGGTGTTGAATTTTGTCGAAAGCTTTCTCTGCATCTATTGAGATGATCATATGGTTTTTCTCCTTCAATTTGTTAATATGATGTATCACGTTGATTGATTTGCGTATATTGAAGAATCCTTGCATTCCTGGAATAAACCCCACTTCATCATTGGTGTATGATCCTTTTAATGTGCTGTTGGATTCTGTTTGCTAGTATTTTGTTGAGGATTTTTGCATCTCTGTTCATCAGTGATATTGGCCTGTAGTTTTCTTTCTTTGTGACATCTTTGTCTGGTTTTGGTATCAGGGTGATGGTGGCTTCATAGAATGAGTTGGGGAGTGTTCCTCCCTCTGCAATATTTTGGAAGAGTTTGAGAAGGATAGGTGTTAGCTCTTCTCTAAATGTTTGGTAGAATTCACCTGTGAAGCCATCTGGTCCTGGCCTTTTGTTTGTTGGAAGATTTTTAATCAGTTTCAATTTCAGTGCTTGTGATTGGTCTGTTCATATTTTCTATTTCTTCCTGGTTCAGTCTCGGCAGGTTGTGCATTTCTAAGAATCTGTCCATTTCTTCCAGGTAGTCCATTTTATTGGCATAGAGTTGCTTGTAGTAATCTCTCATGATCGTTTGTATTTCTGCAGTGTCAGTAGTTACTTCTCCTTTTTCATTTCTAATTCTATTGATTTGAGTCTTCTCCCTTTTTCTCTTGATGAGTCTGGCTAATGGTTTATCAATTTTGTTTCTCTTCTCAAAGAACCAGCTTTTAGTTTCATTGATTTTTGCTATTGTTTCCTTCATTTCTTTTTCATTTATTTCTGATCTGATCTTTATGATTTCTTTCCTTCTGCTAGCTTTGGGGTTTTTTTGTTCTTCTTTCTCTAATTGCTTTAGGTGCAAGGTTATGTTGTTTATTCAAGATGTTTCTTGTTTCTTGAGGTAGGCTTGTATTGCTATAAACTTCCCTCTTAGCACTGCTTTTGCTGCATCCCATAGGTTATGGGTCGTCGTGTCTCCATTGTCATTTGTTTCTAGGTGTTTTTTGATTTCCCCTTTGATTTCTTCAGTGATCACTTCGTTATTAAGTAGTGTATTGTGTAGCCTCCATGTGTTTGTATTTTTTACAGATCTTTTCCTGTAATTGATATCTAGTCTCATAGCGTTGTGGTCAGAAAAGATACTTGATACGATTTCAATTTTCTTAAATTTACCAAGGCTTGATTTGTGACCCAAGATATGATCTATCCTGGAGAATGTTCCATGAGCACTTGAGAAAAATGTGTATTCTGTTGTTTTGGGGTGGAATGTCCTATAAATATCAATTAAGTCCATCTTGTTTAATGTATCATTTAAAGCTTGTGTTTCCTTATTTATTTTCATTTTGGATGATCTGTCCATTGGTGAAAGTGGGGTGTTAAAGTCCCCTACTATGATTGTGTTGCTGTCGATTTCCCCTTTTATGGCTGTTAGTATTTGCCTTATGTATTGAGGTGCTCCTATGTTGGGTGCATAAATATTTACAATTGTTATACCTTCCTCTTGGATCAATCCCTTGATCATTATATAGTGTCCTTCTTTGTCTCTTGTAATAGTCTTTATTTTAAAGTCTATTTTGTCTGATATGAGAATTGCTACTCCAGCTTTCTTTTGATTTCCATTTGCATGGAATATCTTTTTCCATCCCCTCACTTTCAGTCTGTATGTGTCTCTAGGTCTGAAGTGGGTCTCTTGTAGACAGCATATATATGGGTCTTGTTTTTGTATCCATTCAGCCAGCCTGTGTCTTTTGGTCGGAGCATTTAATCCATTTACATTCAAGGTAATTATTGATATGTATGTTCCTATTCCCATTTTCTTAAATGTTTTGGGTTTGTTATCGTAGGTGTTTTCCTTCTCTTGTGTTTCTTGCCTAGAGAAGTTCCTTTAGCATTTGTTGTAAAGCTGGTTTGGTGGTGCTGAACTCTCTCAGCTTTTGCTTGTCTGTAAAGGTTTTAATTTCTCCATCACATCTGAATGAGATCCTTGCTGGGTAGAGTAATCTTGGTTGTAGGTTTTTCTCCTTCATCACTTTAAGTATATCCTGCCACTCCCTTCTGGCTTGCAGAGTTTCTGCTGAAAGATCAGCTGTTAACCTTATGGGGATTCCCTTGTGTGTTATTTGTTGCTTTTCCCTTGCTGGTTTTAATATGTTTTCTTTATATTTAATTTTGGATAGTTTGATTAATATGTGTCTTCGCGTGTTTCTCCTTGGATTTATCCTGTATGGGACTCTCTGTGCTTCCAGGACTTGATTAACTATTTCCTTTCCCATATTAGGGAAGTTTTCAACTATAATCTCTTCAAATATTTTCTCAGTCCCTTTCTTTTTCTCTTCTTCTTCTGGGACCCCTATAATTCGAATGTTGGTGCGTTTAATGTTGTCCCAGAGGTCTCTGAGACTGTCCTCAGTTCTTTTCATTCTTTTTTCTTTATTCTGCTCTGCAGTAGTTATTTCCACCATTTTATCTTCCAGGTCACTTATCCGTTCTTCTGCCTCAGTTATTCTGCTATTGATCCCTTCTAGAGTATTTTTAATTTCATTTATTGTGTTTTTCATCGTTGCTTGGTTCCTCTTTAGTTCTTCTATGTCCTTGTTAAATATTTCTTGCATTTTGTCTTTTCTATTTCCAAGATTTTGGATCATCCTTACTATCATTATTGTGAATTCTTTTTCAGGTAGACTACCTATTTCCTCTTCATTTGTTAGGTCTGGTGTGTTTTGACCCTGCTCCTTCATCTGCTGTGTGTTTTCCTGTCTTCTCATTTTGCTTATCTTACTGTGTTTGGGGTGTCCTTTTCACAGGCTGCAGGTTTGTAGTTCCCGTTGTTTTTGGTATCTGTCCCCAGTGGCTAAGGTTGTTTCAGTGGGTTGTGTAGGCTTCCTGGTGGAGGGAACTAGTGCCTGTGTTCTGATGGATGAGCCTGGATCTTGTCTTTCTGGTGGGCATGTCCACGTCTGGTGGTGTGTTTTGGGGTGTCTGTGGCCTTATTATGATTTTAGGCAGCCTCTCTGCTAATGGATGGGGCTGTGTTCCTGTCTTGCTAGTTGTTTGGCATAGGGTGTCCAGCACTGTAGCTTGCTGGTCGTTGAGTGTAGCTGGGTCTTGATTTTGAGATGGCGATCTCTGAAAGATTTTCGCTGTTTGGTATTACGTGGAGCTGGGAGGTCTCTTGTGGACCAGTGTCCTGAAGTTGGCTCTCCCACCTCAGAGGCACAGCCCTGATGCCTGGCTGGAACACCAAGAGCCTTTCATCCACACGGCTCAGAGTAAAAGGGAGAAAAAATAGAAAGAAAGAAAGAGGATATAATATAGTGAAGTAAAATAAAGCTATTATAAAGCAAAGCTATACAGACAAAATCTCACCCAGAAGCATATACATATACACTCACAAAAAAAGGAAAAGGGGAAAAATTAATATATCCTGCTCCCAAAGTCCACCTCCTGAATTTGGGATGATTCGTTGTCTATTCAGGTATTCAACAGATGCAGGCACATCAAGTTGTTTTTGGAGTTTTAATCCACTGCTTCTGAGGCTGCTGGGAGAGATTTCCCTTTCTCTTCTTTGTTCGCACAGCTCCCGGGGTTCAGCTTTGGATTTGGATCCGCCTCTGCGTGTAGGTCGCCTTAGGGCGTCTGTTCCCCGCCCAGACAGAACGGGGTTAAAGGAGCAGCTGCTTCGGGGGCTCTGGCTCATTCAGGCCGGGGGGAGGGAGGGGTACGGAGGCGGGGCGAGCCTGCGGCGGCAGAGGCCGGCGTGATGTTGCACCAGCCTGAGGCGCGCAGTGCGTTCTCCCGGGGAAGTTGTCCCCGGATCACAGGAGCCTGGCCGTGGCGGGCTGCACCGGCTCCCGGGAGGGGCGGTGTGGAGAGTGACCTGTGCTCGCACACAGACTTTTTGGTGGCGGCAGCAGCAGCCTTAGCATCTCATGCCCGTCTCTGGGGTCCGCGCTGATAGCCGCGGCTCACGCCCGTCTCTGGAGTTCGTTTAGGCAGCGCTCTGAATCCCCTCTCCTCGCGCACCAGGAAACAAAGAGGGAAGAAAAAGTCTCTTGCCTCTTCGGCAGCTCCAGACCTTTTCCCGGACTCCCTCCCGGCTAGCTGTGGTGCGCTAACCCCTTCAGGCTGTGTTCACGCTGCCAACCCCGGTCCTCTCCCGGAGATCGAAGCCCGAGCCTCAGCTCCCAGCCCCGCCCGCCCCGGCGGGTGAGCAGACAAGCCTCTCTGGCTGGTGAGTGCTGGTCGGCGCCGAGCCTCTGTGCGGGAATCTCTCCGCTTTGCCCTCCGCACCCCTATGGCTGTGCTCTCCTCCATGGCTCCGAGGCTTCCCCCCTCTGCCACCCACAGTCTCCGCCCGCGAAGGGGCTTCCTAGTGTGTGGAAACCTTTCCTCCTTCCCGGCTCCCTCCCACTGGTGCAGGTCCCGTCCCTATTCTTTTGTCTCTGTTATTTCTTTTTTCTTTTGCCCTACCCAAGTACGTGGGGAGTTTCTTGCCTTTTGGGAGGTCTGACGTCTTCTGCCAGCGTTCAGTGGGTGTTCTGTAGGAGCAGTTCCACGTGTAGATGTATTTCTGATGTATCTGTGGGAAGGAAGGTGATCTCCGCGTCTTACTCTTCTGCCATCTTGCCCTCCTCCCCACAAGTTCTTCGACTTTTTTAATTGCATAAAGTTTACTTTTTGTTTTGTAAAATTCTATGGGTTTTTACAAATGCATAGAATCATGTATCCAACACTCTAATACCATACTGAAGAGTCAGTCCCATAACAGAAAAATTTTCCTGTGCAATCCATTTGTAGTTAACTTGTCTTCTACCCCAACCTCTGGCAACTACTGATCTGTTTTCCATCCCTATAGTTTTACCTTTTGCAGAATGTCATATAGATAGAATCATACTATACATAGCCTTTTGTATATGGCTTTTTTCACTTATAAAAATACATTTATGATTCATCCACATTGTTGCATGAATCAAGTATGTTCTTTTTATTGCCAACTAGTATTCCATTGCATAGATATAACAGTTTTTTTTGTTTTTTTGTGGGGTTTTTTTGACGGTTGTGTTTTAACAGACATCCTGGTTGTTTCCAGTTTGGAGTGATTATGAATAAAATTACTCTGAACATTAGCATACAGGTTTTTTGGTGTGAGTATAGTCTTTCAGTTCACTTGGGTAAATACTTAAGAGCAGAATTGCTGGATCATATGATAAGTCTATTATATGAGTTTACATTAATAAGAAACTGCCAAATTGTCTTCCAAAGTGGCTGTACCGCTTTGCATTTCCACCAGCAATAAATGAGATTCCTGTTACTCTGTCTTTGACAATATTTGGTATTGTTGTCAGAGGGACCCTAACCCCACCCTTAAGTTCAATAATTCACTATAAGAACTCACAGAACTCAAAAATGCTGTTAAGCTCATAGTTAAGGTTTATTACAGTGACAGGATACAGACTAAAATCAGCGAAGGGAAGAGGTGCATAAGACAGGGTCCAGGAGAGTTCCAAGTGAGAAGCTTCCAACTGTCCTCTCCCAGGAGAGTCGTGGACAAAGCTAACTCCTCTCAGCAATGATGTGTAACAATACACACAGATTATTATCAACCAGGGAAGCTCACCTGAGCCTTGGTGTCCAGAGATTTTATTGGGGCTCAGTCACATAGACACAGATGACTGCCTGTGTGGCCAATCTTAGTTTCCAGCTCCTCCAGAGGGGAGCTGATACCACATGACCCAAAGCCCCACCATAAATCACATTGTTAGAGTATCTGGTGTGGTCCAAGGCTCCCCCACCCCAACCAAGTAAAACAAAGACACTCATCAGGTGGGACTACTAAGGAGTTAAACATTACCTCCCTGGAGCCATGGACACAAGCCAGACTTTTGTTTGGTTAAGGTTAATTCTTAACTATGCAAATAAGAACTTAATATTTTCTAATCCATTATCTGAGTTTACATGAAAAAAAAAACGGAAGCTTTTTCTGTAAACGAAAATAGTTAACTTTTCACTAAAATGCCATAGTACTGTAGTGAGTGTGTGTGTGTGTGTGTGTGTGTTTCTGTGTGTGTGTGTGTGTGTAGAAAGAAAGAGTAGTGAGAAGGAGGGAGGAAGAGGTAAGGAGAGACTGAGATTATAGTAATAATATATTTAGGAAACTTTCTCAGATTGTATTACTGTCATTTATATGTTTGGTTTTCTTCTTCATTTTAGTTGCTAGGAGGTATGAGATGAAGTTACAGTCTTTTGTCTATTGTTTCCTCTTTTACAAACTTCTGATATCAATACTGTTGAGATTTTAGTTAGATTGTAAATTTGTGTTTTACTTTATTTCATTGCATCTTTTATTATTTTAGGGTTGATAGGACACAAACATCCTGGACAAATTTTTCAAACGTCATTGTTAGGTCATTGTCAGATTTCAAGCACAAGATGAGAAACCAACACTTGTATTTGCCTTGCCTTTTTCCAAAATCCTAGTGAAACATCCAAATAGATATTTTTAAAAATATTCATCCATAAAAGCTCTGAAAAAAGAAGGATATCATCGGTGGACCAGAACTTTTAAGTAATTTTTAGAAGATGGAAAGTGGAAAGGTTCCTAACCGATGAGAAAACTGAAAGAGGACAGCTGCCTGGAGAGGGCCCCCTTCTTCCCCAGAGACCCAAAGACATACCAAGCTGTGAGTTCACAAGCACAGAGAGGAAGAATGGTCATTATTATAGTAAGGAGGTACTCTAGTGAAGAGATAACTTGTATGTTTAGTGCCTCCAAGTCCATAACAGCACCCTCTGCATACAAGTTGGTGCCCCTTCTTGGCAAATGAATTACAAACTGGCATGTCTTCCTCATGGGTTTGCCCACACCAAGACACAGAGTTTTGAAAGGCAAATATAACTGATTTCAGTCCTACTCACTGCCTCAGTGGGATGTCTCTTTTCAGGGAAAAACCTCTACAACCTTAGCTGGTTGCCCTGTTTGTTTTTTTGTGTTTTTTTTTTTTCTGTTTTGTTGTGTCTGCAAGATAGGTATGTGAGAGTTCCTCTGTCTTTCCTAGGGAAGGTGGTTCTTCAAGTGCTACGTGGAAAGGGTTCCTCTAAGGTAGCACAAAGAGCACTGTATGTTTTTCACATCTGGGCCCTCTTCAGAGGCTCTCAAATCTAATATTCACTTCCAGTTCTGTCCAAGATGGAGTAGCCCCATTCCTACCACATCCTATCTCTTACAACTTAAAAACAACCCCCTGGAAATAGTACACAAACTAGCATAAGAAGAATCTGAAATGTGGAAAGAAGAAGGTAGATGGTTCAGGGACCTCAGGACCTGAGGAACAACATGGTAGTGAGTTTCCATGGCTTCCTTATTGCCTCTACATTCTGGACAATGGCTGCAGAAGCCTCCAATCTGGAACTTCCAACAGGCACAGAGCAAAAAAAAAAAAAAAACAAATAAAAAAGAAAAGGAACAAAAAGCTCCAAGAAAAGCCTAGTTTCCCTAGCCAAAGGAACAGGAAAAGGGTGGCCTTCCAGAACAGAAAATCTTTTTGATAATACACACCCTACTCCAGGGGGGCCAAACAGGGAGCTGGTCTTTCACCCAACCCCCCTCCTTGGCCCTATGGAAGCAGGCAGTGGCATTCCAATGTCCCTACCCGGTGGTGTTAGGGGACCAATCAGATTACATTATGTAGGACCTTTTAGGTGATGGTGAAGACTTGGAGTTTTACTCTGAGAAACCAGTTGATGGTTTTGAGCAGGGAGTGACACGATCTGACTTAGTTTTAACAGGATCTGCCTGGTGAGTTGAGGATAGACAGACAGGGAAGGGGCAGAAACAGGCTGTATTTTCTTTGTTGAACTGCAAGACAACTCAACAAAGTTGTCAGGGCATGTTTTATCATGGCATTTTTTGGTTAAGACAACTGAGACTCAGAGAGGTAAAGTAGCATGTTCAAGGTCACACAGCTAGTATAGGACAGACCTGTATCTAGCACCCGGACCGTCAAACTTCTGTGAAGAGTAGCTAAATTTACAGAATGCAATATCACTTCAGGAAGATTTTTAAAGAATCCCTACTAAAATGCCGCTAAGTATTTGTGAAAATTGCATCAGAAAGGGGGAAGGGGGGAGAGCAGAGATTAAAAAAAAAAAGGGAAGAAGGTTGCTAAATATAGGCCTGCACTGTCTCCCTTCCACCATTAGATGGCAATTTTCTATTTGTTACGGAGGAAATGGCCCCACAGTTTCCTGGGAAGTTGACAGAAATGAAGGAATTACGAAATGAAACTAATGAATAAGTGGATCATGGCTTTGAAAAAAACAAAATCCAATTGATCCAATACATGTGTGGGGTGGTAAGAGAGCGGGATCCGGGCTTTAAGAGCAGTGGTAGAATGAACAAAATAATTTAACAATCACTGCTGACAGCACAAATTAGAACATTGATTTTCAAACAGCAGGTTGTAAAGAAGAGCAGTTCCTAAAATCAATTCAGTGAGGGGCAACTAGCAATCTTTTAATTCAAAAGAACAAAATAGAAAATGTTGGAATACATTGCAAATAGTAAGATCAGAATTAATTTGTGACTCTTGTCTGGTTTTATAAAAATAAATACGTATGTATTGAGCCATAATGCAAAATGTATTTAAAATTTTTTTTTTATCATGAGTACGGTCAAAAGAAGTTTAGAAGACACTGGGCTAGATGAAATGTAAATGAACAGAAGGATTGCACCTACTTGAAACACATGATTTTGTGGAGATGTTTATCTTGGTTTTAAACTTTTTTTCTCTCCTCCCCACCCACATCCAGTCTCAGGGCCTGTTATGGGCTGAATTTGTGTCCCTCCCACCAAATTCACATGTTGAAGCCCTAACCCCCAGTACCTCGGAATGTGACTGTATTTGGAGATAGGGCCTTTGCGAAGGTGATTAAATTAGAATGAGGCCATTGTGGTGGGCCCTGATCCAATCTGACTGGTGTCAAAGGAAAATTTGAACACAAAGAGAGACACCAGGCACGTGCACGCACAGAGGAAAGAACGTGTGAGGACACAGGGAGAAGTAGGCCATCTACAAGCCAAGGAGAGAGGCCTCAGGAGACACCAAACCTACTGACATCTTGATCTTGGACTTCTAGCTTCCAGAACTGTGAGAATATTACATTCTGTTGTTGAGTCACCCAGTTTGTGGTATTTTGTTATGGTAGCCCTAGCAAACTAATACAGGGTTAGAGTCTGATATTCTGTTTCTGAGACCTGGGACAAGAAAAGACCCGGGCCAACTGAATGTCCTGCCGCTTTCCAAATGAGAGTTTCTGGATTCGATTCAGTTCTTCACAGAGGAAAGCGCATAAGCTCTTATGCCAAATGTACCTGCATTCTCCATCATTTTAATAAAGGTGTGATTTTGGCTTAGTTAACCTCTCCAAGATGAAATTTCCTCATATATAAAATTGCACTAATAATGCTTTTCCTGCAATGTTGATGTAAAGATTAAATGATATACAGTTGGCTCCCCATATCCACAGGTTCCACATCTGCAGATTCAACCAACTCTGGATCAGAAATATTTGGGAAAAAAATTCCAGAAAGTTCCAAAAAGCAAAACTTGAATTTGCTGCATGCCAGCAACTATTTACATAGCATTTATATTGTATTAGGTATTATAAGTAATCTAGAGATGATTTAAAGTATACGGGAAGATGTGCATAGGTTATATACAAATACTCTGCCATGACATTTTATATAAGGGATTTGAGAATCCATGGATTTTGGTGTCCACAGGGGGTCCTGGAGCCAATCCCCTGTGGATACCAAGGGACAGCTGTAATTATCTAGAATTCCTAGCAGTTAATAAATCATTGTAGTTTTTCCTGCTGTCATCATTGTAGTTGCTTATTAGTGTTATGTATTCATTTTGTGGCTGTTCCAATTTCTCTCTTTCCTTGAAAGTATGTTGTCTTCTGGAACATTCACTAAAATGGTTAAGAGGTAGAAAGTGGGCATGAGAGAAGTTGAAAAGACCAAAATTATTTGATCCAATGTAAAAAGGTTTGACTAGGGTAGAGGAGTTGTTGCCACATACCACATGTTTGACTAGGGGAGAAGAGTGGTTGCCACCATGTGATGCAGCACTAGTTCAGGAGATTAAGAGGTTAATTAGTAAATGGATCAGAGATTTTAATAATAATAAAAATAATAGACAAAAACATGAATGAATTTCTTTTTAAAAATTTTGGGATAATTGTGGATTCATATACAGTTGTAAGAAATAATACAGAGAGATCATGTGTAGCCTTTAGCAGTTTTCCCCAATGATAACATCTTGCAAAACTATAGTACAAACAGGCAGATTCATAGAGACAGAAAGTAGAATAGAAGTTGCCAGGGGCTGACTGGGGAAATGGGGAGTTATTATTTAATGGTTATAGAGTTTTTGTTTTGAGTGATGGAAAAGTTTTGGAAATAGATAGCAGTGATGGTTATACCACACTGTGAATGTGCTTAATGCCACTGAATTATGCTGTTTAAAATGGTCAGAATGGCAAACTTCATGCTATCACAATAATAAAAATTTATCACAGTTATAAAAAGAAACCTTGTTATGGACTGAATGTTCTCTCCCAAAATTCATATGTTGAAGCCCTAACCCCTAATGTGATAGTATTTGGAGGTAGGGCCTTTGTGAGTTAATTAGGTTTAGATGAGGTCATGAGAGTGGGGCCCCCATGATGGTATTAGTACCCTTATAAGAAGAGGAAGAGACACCAGAGTTCTCTCTCTTGGCCATGTCAGGATACAGCAAGAAGGTAGCCATTTACAAGGCAGGAAGAGGGCCCTTACAATAAACGGAATCTGTCAGAACCTTGATTTTAGATTTCATAGCCTTCAGAACTGTGAGAAATAAATGTCTGTTGCTTAAACCACCAGTCTATGGTATTTTGTTATGGAGGCCTGAGCAGACTAACACACCTACAGTACAATATCACAACCAGGATACGGTCAAGATACAGAGCAGTTATATCACCACAGGGATCCCTCATGTTGTCTTTTATAGTCACACTCTCCTCCCTTATCCCTGACCTATGGCCACTACTAATCTGGTCTCCATTTCTATAATTTTATAATTTCAAGAATGTTATATAGATAAAGTCATGTAGTATAAGACCTTTTGGGGTTGGCTTTTTTCTCTCGGCCTAATTCCCTTGAGATCCATCCAAACTGTTGCTGTATCTATAGTTTGTTCCTTTTTATTGCTAAGTGGTGTTCCATTGGTATGGACGTATCACAGTTTGTTTAACCAGTCCCCCACTGAAGGACATTTGGGTTATTTCCAGTTTTAGATTATTATTAATAAAGCTTATATGAACATTTGTATACAGATATCTGTATGAACATAAGTGTTCATTTCTTTGGGATAGATGCCAAGTAGTGAAATTTCTGGGTTGTATGGTAAGCCATGTTTAGTTTTCTAAGAAAGTGCTGCACTCTTTATCAGAGTGGCTGTACCATTTTCCATTCCCACTAGCCATGTATGAGTGATCCAGTTTCTCCACATCTTTGCAAACATTAGGTGCTTGTACTATTTTTTTTTATTATAGCTATTCTGGTATTCAAATGTTGAACCAGCCTTTCACACTTAGAATAAATTCCACTTGGTTATGGTGTATAATTACTTTTATATATTGCTGGATTAGATTTGCTAATTTTTTATTGAGGACTTTTTGTGTTTAAGTTCATGAGAGATATGGTTCTATAGTTTTTCTTTTTCTTTTCTTTTTTTTGGTACTGTCTTTGGTTTTGGTATCTGGGTAATATTAGCATCATAAAATGAGTTGGAGAGTGTTCCCATCTGCTATTTTCTGGAAGAGATTGTGTAAAATTGGTGTTAATTCTTCTTTAAATGTTTGGTAGAATTCTCCAGTGAAACCATTCAGGAGCTTTTTAATTACAAATTCATTTTTTTCAGTGCTTATAGGACTATTTAGGTTGCCTGTTTTATTGAGGTTGAGTATGGTAGTGTGTGGATTTGGAGGAACTGGTCCCCTTCTAAGTTTTCAAATTTATGAGCATACAGTTCATAGTATTCCTTTATTATCCTTTTAATGGCTTCAGGATCTGAAATGATATCTGATGTTTTATTTCTTATATTGATGATATGTGTCTTCTCTCTTTTTTCCTCTTTGTCAGTCTTGCTAAAGGTTTATCAGTTTTTATCAATTTCTTAAGAAGAACTTTCTGTTTCATTGATTTTCTGTCTTATGTACCTGTTTTTAATTTCATTGATTTCTGCTCATATCTTTATTTTTTCCCTTCCTCTGCTTCCTTTGGGTTTATTTTGTTCTTCTATTTCTAATTTCTTGTTTTTACCCATTCTGATGTTCTTCTTTCCTTTTTGAAGTTCCAAGCCTTCTTCTCTTATCATCTTTGCTATTTAGAGAACCTCCTTTAGCCATTCTTTAAAGTTAGGTTTGCTAGTAACAAATTCTCTTAGTTTCCTTTGACCAAGAATGCCTTTACTTCCTCTTAATTCCTGAATGATATTTTCACTTGATATATAATTCACAATTGACAGATCTTTTCTTTCAGTACTTGAAAAATATTGTGCTATTTCCTGCTGACCTCCATGGTTTCCTTTGAGAAATACCCTATGATTCAAATTGGTATTCCACTATAAGTAATGCATTATTTCTCTCTGGCTGCTTTCATGATTTCTTTTTTTTTTCTTTTTGGTTTTTGAAAACTTTTCAGAAGTTTTGTGTCTTGACATGAATTTTGTTAGGTTTATCCCTGTTTGAGTTTCACTCAGTTTCTTTTTTTTAAATTTATTTATTTATTTAATTTTTGACTGTGTTGGGTCTTCGTTTCTGTGCGAGGGCTTTCTCTAGTTGTGGCAAGCGGGGGCCACTCTTCATCGCGGTGCGCGGGCCTCTCACTATCGCGGCCTCTCTTGTTGCGGAGCACAGGCTCCAGACGCGCAGGCTCAGTAGTTGTGGCTCACGGGCCTAGTTGCTCCGTGGCATGTGGGATCTTCCCAGACCAGGGCTCGAACCCGTGTCCCCTGCATTAGCAGGCAGATTCTCAACCACTGCGCCACCAGGGAAGCCCTCTCTCAGTTTCTTGAGTCTTCTTGAATTCACCACATTTGGGAAGTTTTCAGCCATTATTTCCTCAAAAACATTTTCAGTTCCATTCTCTCTCTCTTTTCTGCTCTCCCATGATACAAATGTTAGATCTTTTGTTATTACTCCAGACTAATGTCTGTGAGACTGTTCATTTTTTTCTCTTGTTGTTCAGATTGGGAAAATTCTATTGATGTGTCCTCAAATTCACAGATTTTTGCTTCTGTCATCTCCACTCTTTTTATTATTGTATTTTTCAGTTCTGTGATCACTATTTGGTTTTCTCATATAACTTGTATTTCTTTGCTGATATTTTCTATATTTTTTCATTTGTTTGAAGAGAATTTGTAATTGCCTGTTGAAGCATTTTTATGATGATTGCTTTAAAATTCTTGTCAGATCATTCCATCATCTGATTCATCTCCATGTTGGTGTCTGTTGATGGTCTTTTCTCATTCATGTTGTGATTTTCCGGTTCTTGGTATGATGAGTGACTTTTTGATTGTATCCTGAAAACTTTGGATACTATATCAGTAGACTCTGGATCCTATTAATTCTTTTTTTTTTTTTTAAACAGTCAGTCCCCTGGTTGAGTTGTAGCAGGAGGGCTGAGTGGTGTATATGTTCAGCTTCCCTCTGGTGCCCGGTGATACTACCCCAGCAAAAGTAGGCAGTGACTCCACTGGCATATTTTAGATATGTGGTCTGGAAGTTCAGCTCCCCCCTTGACTCCATGGACACCTTCCCAGTGGAAACAGGACACTGACTCATGACATCTCACTGCCTCCTAGTGTGGATGTAAGCTCAGCTCCCTGCTGGTTCCCACTGACATTAGTGAGGGGTAAAGCCAAGGGTTGACTCACTGCTTTTTTGCTACAGGGTAGGGGCAGTAGCTTGGCTTTGTGCTGAGCCCCTCAAACATACAGGGAGAGGAAGGGGAAAGTGGAATGCCAACAAACCCCACCTCTCACCACCTCCTTCTGCCTTGTTGATGCCTGGTAGGGATGGAGGTTCATCTCCTGACTGGGTCCCACTGATACTAGGGGAGGGAGAAAGCAAAGTTTGGGTTAGCTCACCTCTCACCACCTCATTCAGCTTCATCATTAACGTTGGGTGGTGCTGGAGGCCCACCTCTCCACTGGGACCTGCTGATGGGAGCAGACGGGAGAGAAAAGGAATGCCTGCTAGCCCTGTTTCACACCACCTTATTCAATCTTGTTGCTACTGGGTTGCTGTGGAGATTCAGCTTCCTACTGGACCATGCTGACACAAGAAGCAGGAGAATAGTGGATGGTGTAGCGCTGACTAGACCTGATTAGCACCACCTTGTCCAGTGTCATTGATGCCAGATGGGGGTGGATACTTAGTTCTCCACTGCTGGGCCCTGCTAACACTTGGGATCGGGGGAGACCAGAGTACTGACTAGCTTCATTTCTCACTGCCTCATTAAGTACCCTTACTACCCAGTGGGGATGGAGGCTCAGCTCACTGCTGGATCTGCTGATACTACCCTATGGGGGGGAATCAGAGCACTGCCTGCTTCCTTGCACAGGGATAGAAGCTCAGCTCTCTGCTCAGCCCCATCAGTACCCCTGCAGGGGAATTAGAACACCACCTGCTTCTGCCAGTGGGGCTTGGAAGATCCCACATAAGGAGAGGTGCTTTTTTTCTGTTGGTTGGTTGGAGTAGTGCCGGTATTGCCAAAAGAGTTTTCTGTTGTTTTGCCATCCTTTTTCTGGTCCCTCAACTAGGGGTATCCAGCTTTTCTTGAAGCTTTTTCTTTTATCTGTACCTGTTGGCAGTTCTCGGTTGGAGGTTTCTACCGGGCCCTGTCTGGGATATAAGGGAGGCAATAAGGAAACCCAGGGATCTCCCCTGCGTTGTCATGTTTCAGGTCTCTGGGAAGTTTGACTTCTTTCCACCTTTCAGAGTCTTCCTAAGCTTGTTTGTTGTGTTATAGCCAGGGTTTCTTAGTTGTAAGAGGAAAGCCCTGGGAGGAATGAGGTGTTCCATCTTGGCCCAAACCAGAAGTTCCTTGTATTTCTTTTTAATATGGGAGTAGAGAAAGCTTTTCGAACTGACTCAACATTTAGAATCAATCAATAAAAGATTAATACATTTTCTTACGTTAAAAACACATAATCATAATCAAATGTAAACCTGGAGAAAATATTTGACATGTATATGACAGACAAAAGATTAATTTCCCTAATAAATAAAGAGATCTTAACAATGAAGACAAAAAAGTCTAAAATCTTGATAGAAGAAATTGTCAAATGGCAGAGTTCGCAGAGAAATGCAAATGAACATTTGAAAAGATGCTTACTTTCACTCACAATAATAGGAATGCCAATTAAAACTACACTGTTACCATTTTACCAAAATCACATTGGCTAAAATCCTCAAGTTTGACAGAACACACTGTTGACAGGCCTGTGAAGAAACAAGTACTCTCATACGTTGCTGGTGGGAGTGCAACATGGTACAATTCCCAAGGAAGGGAATTTGGTTTATCTAACAAAATTACACTTACCCCTTGACTTAGCAATCTCACTGCTAGGAATTTACCTGGTAGGTATGCTTCTATAATTATGAAATAATAAATGCACAAGGTTATTTATTGTGGCATTATGTTTAATAATGAAGACTGGAACTCTGAAATGTCCACCAATAAAGGACCTATTGAATAAACAAAGGTATAGCCTCATAATGAAGTATTATACAATTGTATAAAAAGAATGAGAAGATGACTATGTACTGATATGGAGGTTATTTTGCTAAAAAGATGTGCAGAGCATGTATATAGTGTTTTATCTTTTGTATATGAAAGAAGGGAAGTAAGAATATGTGTATATGTTTGCTCTCCCCTCCTCCCAAATACCAGAAACTAATAGAAATAGTTACCTGTAGAGAGCTTGGAGAGGGGCTGAAGAGGAGAGAATAGGAATTGGAGAGAGATTTCTCTGAGTATGCCTTTTTATATAGCTTGACTTTTGAAATATATAAATGTTTAACTTCCAGAAAATGCAATGAAATAAAAAAGAAGACAAAGCAAAGCCTAAAATTGGAAAGAAACGAATAAACCTGACTCTATATCAAAGGTAACAGAATTGCTCAGAGACAAGAATTATTTCAAATAATTTATGAACATAATATTTCAACTGTACTGAAGTCAAAAAGAAGTGAAAAGAATCTTAAATGTTACTTTGCAGTTTTAGTGGTAACATTGGTATTGAAATTTTGAAACTCATGTAGGTGTATGTTTGTATTATAGATAAAGCAAATAAGTAATTATGTTAATTATATATAGAACTAAAATCTTCAGTATAATAGGAAATAAATACATGTATAAAATAACTTTTGGAAAAACCTTATAATGTTAAATTTGAATGGAAAATATCAGTATGATCTCATGATTAATATATATCATATATATCAAACATGATATCATGATTAATATATATATAATATATAAGTTATTTTATATATAAAAATATAAAACGTATATGTATTTTTCAGGACCAGCGACATAATTTGTGTGGCCCAGTGCAAAACGAAAATGTGGGGCTATTTGTTCAAAAACCAGGAATAAAGTGCCATTAAAGGTAAAACATAAAGGCTTTTCCTTTCTTCTACAGTCTCTCACTCACTCAACTTGTCATGGTGTTTTTTTATTTGCTATTTAATGGTGTTCTAAGTAAAGAAAAATTAAAATTTTAAATTGTTAGCATGAATTTTACCCTTAGTCTTTATATTGTGCAATGTCAGTTTTAAAAGCAAATGTAAGAGCATTTGACTTGCATGTGGAATAGCTGAAACGTCACAATTTGTATTTTGTGACTTATCCTGGAGACTGTCTTGAGCTGGCCGGAAGAGACTAACACAAATCAGATTTAAGAAGTGCGAAGGAAGAAGAAAAGGTATCCCTTTGCATGGGATACTCAGGAGGCAAGTACAGATGCTCCCAGTCCCCCAGGGGCCCTGCCCTGTGACAATGGGGCATGACTAATGTGATATGATGTACACCCCGGGCCAGGGGCAGGGAAGTCAAGCCAGCCATTTCCCCTTCCCATGGGCCTGCTGCCCCAACTCAACAGCTAATGGGAGACCTCCAAGCATACTGGAACCTTAGTGCTGGGATACACTAGTGATCTGGATTGGTGGTGGGGGAGAGGCTATCCTTGCTTGGTCACCTGCTAAATGTGATGTGGCACTGCTAACCTGGGGTGGGGACACCACCACCATGCCTTGTCCCAAGATGTTGTGGGGCAAATGCACCCAACCCTGACCTTCCCTACACTCATACCCAGGCTCCCATTCGGGACAGAGGGCAACCAACAGTGGTTGCTAGGAAGGGTTGGAGATGGGGAGGCTGGGCAGGGCCCAGGCACCAGGAGGCACGGGAGCAGCCCCTGGAAACCTGTCCTGGGGACCCAAGCATGAACTGAGGCTCCAAGTCCCTGGCGCATGCTCCATTATCACATTGGACTCTACTGACCAAATACAAATATAAAGATAAAATTGCAAATAATTTCAAGACAGTGATTACAGAGTACTAAATTCCAAGCACACGGCCCTTCTGGGCACGAGTGCCTGTGTGACTGTACTGGTAGCTTGCCCATGAAGCTGGCCCTTCTATTTCATAGTGCTGTTCACTTCTCTGGTCTAGAAGCAATGACATCCCAATAGCAATAAGCTTACATTGAAACCAGATCTTGGTTTCTAAATTCCCTAATAAAAGGAAACAGTGCTTCTTGGAGAAATGGCTTATTTCTGGCTTGGTACAGACAATATATAAGGTGAGGCTGGGGCTTCTTATGCCAGAAATTAAGAAAGCACCAAAAGACCAATGGGAACAGTTGAGCATCAAGAGGAATAATGAATGCCTTTGCTTATGATGATTGAATAAATTAAAACCATGAGTATCATGAGTCCATCATGACACTCAAATGAGAGAAAAAACTCATTAGTGATTGGTGATGACTATTATACAAACACTTTATTCTGAAAATTGGCAACCAAAGGAAAGAGTTAAGCGTTTACCCCGACTTTAAAGGAAAAACTTGTTTGTCTCCATTTGATTCTTCTTTATAGAAGAATGCCAGCTAACAGTTGCAAATGAATTTTTACAATAGCATCATTTTGGCATCTTCCAAGAATATAATCCATTCAGGCAAGGATCATTAAGGAATGCTAAAACAATTGGGTGACATTGATGGAGGCCGTATACTTATGTGGTACCTAAGTATCACCCCTCAAGTTACTTTTTAATTACAAAGAGAAAAACTTAGCTTGGTTGTCATGACCTTAACCCTGTGATCACAGTTAACACCACTTACAGTGAGGTAGACTGAGGCTATGTGATGTAATATGATGTGATGCAATATGAAGGCCACAGTGTCACCTAGGTAGCATTCTTGCCAAAAATGTTTAACCTGAATCTAATCAAGCCTCTAGACCTAACATCCAGTTTATAGGTATAGTAGTTTACTAGGCTGCCATAACACAGTACCACAAACTGAGTGGCTTAAACAACAGAAATTTATTATCTCACAGTTCTGGAGGCTGGAAGTGTGAGATTAAGGTGTGGGTAGCGTTGGTTCCTTCTGAGGGCTGTGAGGATCTGTTCCATGCCTCTCTCCTAGCTTCTGATGGTTTGTTGGCAATCTTTCATCTTCCTTGACGTGTAGAAGCATCACCTTGATCTCTGCCTTCATGTTCACATGGTGTTGTCCCTGTGTGCACATCTATCTCCACATTTTTCCTTTTATAAGGACACCAGTCATTTTGGATTAGGGACCCACCCTACTCCAGTATGACCTCATCCTAACTAATTATGTCTACAACGACACTATTTCCAAATAAGGTCATATTCTAAAGCACTGGGGGTTAGGGCTTTATAGAAGAGGAAAAATAAATTTCCCTCTACCTTTCTAGGTTCTTGGCTGAGACCTCCCTGTAATAAAAAGACAGATTAACAGGAGAAAAACAATCAGAAGTTTAAGAACATGTATACTGCCTATTTACATGGGAGAGACCCAGGAAAACTGAGTAATCCCCCCAAATGGCTCAAGCCACCACCTTAAATACCATCTCCAGCTAAAGACAAAGACAGATGGGAGGACTGGGGAGGCAGTTATGGTAGGCTACCAGGAAAAGCACAAGGAAAATGAAGTAAAAAGGTATGGTTGTTATGAAGATTTGAGTCCATGCCTTCTCCACTGATAAGAGTTTCCAGAGATTTAGTCATCCTCTCTTCCTGGTACAGAGAGGGAGATACCCTTACAAATGGAGACCTCCCTTATAAATGTAAATGTCCCTTACAAAGAGTAACTTCTACTCGGTTTTCAGAGCTTTTCCTATGTCTGCTCTTTCTTAAAAAATAATCAGCCAAAAATAATCCTTATGCCAAAGAGGCAGATTTTAAGTTGACAAATTCTGCACACCTTCAGCTTCAACATATGATTTCAGGGGACAGACACAATTCAACTCATCACAACAGGAAATCTAGGAGAGAGAAGAACAAGTTAAATATCACCACAAGGAAATAATCAGACAAGTCCAGAATGTGAGACTTCCTATAAAGTCTCTTCAAAAAGATAATGTCATTTAAAAAAAGAAGTAGGGGGACTATTCCAAAAAGACTAAAGAAACCAAATGTATGAATTGTGATTGGATCCTGGTTTAAAAAAGAAACTGCTATAAGACATTATGATGGAAATTGGGGTGATTCGAATATGGACTGGGTATTCTAAGAGTTAAATGATACTATGGAATTACTGTTAATTTTCTTAGGGGTGCTCATGCTGTGATAGCTATATATGAGAATGAACTTATATTAGGATATGCAGGCTAAAGTGTTTGGGGTGAAGTGTCATGATGTCTCCAATTTACTTTTATTTTTATAATAGAGTCTTTTAGGAATTTTATCTTTTTATTTAATTTTTATTTTATATTGGAGTATAGTTGATTTACAATATTGTGTTAGTTTCAGGTGAACAGCAAAGTGATTCAGTTATACATATATCCATTCTTTTTCAGATTCTTTTCCCATATAGGTTATTACAGTAGAGTTCCCAGTGCTATACAGTAGGTCCTTGTTGATTATCTATTTTATATGTAGTAGTGTGTATATGTTAATGTCAAACTCCTAATTTATCCCTCTCCCACCCCCTTTCCATTTTGGTAACCGTAAGTTTGTTTTCTATGTCTGTGAGTCTGTTTCTGTTTTGTAAATAAGTTGATTTGTATCATTTTCTTAGACTCCACATGTAAGTGATATCATATGATATTTGTCTTTGTCTGACTTACTTCACTTAGTATGATAATCTCTAGGTCCATCCATGTTGCTGCAAATGGCATTATTTCATTCTTTTTTATGGATAGGTAGTATTCCATTGTGTATGTATATATATATATATACCACATCTTCTTTATCCATCCTCTCTTGATGGACATTTAGGTTGCTCACATGTCTTGGCTATTATAAATAGTGCTGCTATGAACATTGGGGTGCATGTATCTTTTCGAATTAATGTTTTCGTCTTTTCTGGGTATATACCCAGGAGTGGGATTGCTGGGTCACATGGTAGTTCTATTTTTAATTTTTTAAGGAACCTCCATACTGTTCTCCATAATGGCTGTATCAATTTACATTCCCACCAACAGTGCAAGAGTGTTCCCTTTTCTCCACACCCTCTCCAGCATTTGTTGTTTGTAGATTTTCTAATGATGCCTATTCTAACCGGTGTGAGGTGATACCTTATTGTAGTTTTGATTTGCATTTCTTTAATAACTTGTGATGTTGAGCATCTTTTCATGTTCCTCTTGGCCATCTGCATGTCTTCTTTGGAGAAATGTCTATTTAGGTCTTCTGCCCATTTTTTTATTAGGTTGTTTGTTTTTTTGATATTGAGCTGCATGAGCTGTTTGTATATTTTGGAGATTAATCCTTTGTCGGTTTTTCATTTGCAAATATTTTCTCCCATTCTGAGAGTTGTCTTTTCATCTCGTTTATGGTTTCCTTTGCTGTGCAAAAGCTTTTGAGCTTAATTAGGTCCCATTTGTTTATTTTTATTTTCATTACTCTAGGAGGTGGATCCCAAAAGATCTTGCTGCGATTTATGTCAAAGAGTGTTCTGCCTATGTTTTTCTCTAAGAGTTTTATAGTATTCGATCTTACATTTAGGTCTCCAATTTACTTTTAAATAGACCAGCAAAAAAATGTATATACATACATAAAACAAATATGTATGTACAGTGTGTATATAGATTAAGCAAATATACCAAAAGGTCAGCATTTGTTGAATTTAAATGGTGGGTATATGGGGTGTTCACAGTACTATTTGTTCAACTTTCCTGTATGTTCGACATTTTTCGTAATAAAATGTTGACAGCAAATAAAGAAAACAGTTTTATTTTTAAAGAGAAGATTCTGCCCACCAACTCTCAATTGAAAATGAAAAAATTCAACAGGCTTAAAGTATAGAAGGCGAAAATCCAGTTAGTGAAAGGGAGAAATTCACCATCAAGGTTGTTAAACAGTTGGGCTGCTTTCCAAGTGATTCCTTCCCTCAAAGTCTTCATTACTGGGAGTTGGAAGCTAGAGTACAAGGCTCTCAATCAAGATGATTTGAGGGCCCCCCAAAGACCTGCTGACCTCTAAATATCTCCCCTGCTGGCTTCCCATGTGGCCTGAAATCCCTGTAACCTGGGTCAGTTCTTAGGAATAAAGTATTTTCTCACTATTCTGGGGCCCCCTTTTAAAATGCAAAGCTGGGAGGATGCTGGGGCCCATTAAGTGGGAACAATTGTCTTCGGAGCCAGTGCCCGCCCAGAGGCCCTCCATTCTAATAGCTCCTTTCCCAACCTCTTACCACCGCTGAGACTGGACAATACGTGCTCTAGGAAACTGAAATTGGACAATGTGTGCTCTAAGCAACTTCTTACGTGAAGATACCATTTCAAGAAAGCTTACTTTTCGTGAATAAAATGGGGTGCATAAGGTCATTGCTGTTTTTACTTTGTCAACTGGGTGGCCTCTGAAAGCTTCTTAGAACACTTCAAAGGAAGCCTTCTCAACTCTTCCAGCCCTCCACCCCTTCCCTTTGTAACTGAATTCTTACTGACCCCGAAGCTTTTCACTGAATGAAGAGTTTCCAAGGGGTGTAAAAAATACCTGAGACAATTAGAGAAATGAAAACCAGGGGGTCAAGATGAATTGACCCTTGGCGGAGGATTTACATAAATAGGTCCTAACCTCTGGCTGTGAATAAAAGATAAATGCCCCATTAGGGTCAGAACCACAGTTCAAGGCCGTTCGCAGGGCCAAGCCTGGCTTCTCTGCTATGTCAGGAATTTCAGGAATGCCACTGATCATTGTGTGTTGGCAGAGCGCAGGGGGTTGCAGGCCGGATAACAGAAACCCAGCCCTGCCCACTGGGTGAAGCTGCAGCTCTCCCACGCAGCGATCTGCAAATCGAGAGCGTGAGAAACCTGCAAGTGGAGAGAGGAGCCAGAAGTAATGCCTTCGAAAATGGGACGGATGCCTCCTCCTGAAAGGTGACTAAATTCATGTTTTGGATGGTGGTATTAACCTGTAAGATTAGAGGGGAGAAAGGGCATGTCCCCTGAGAAGAGCCAGTTTGCTCCCCTTACCTGTAGATCAGATGACCCAGTGCTAACCTCCTGCAGCCTGAAGGGCTCCACCACGTTTCCTTCTGCTGCTACCCAATAAAGAAGCTTACAAGGGTGTTACAAGACAATTTTTAGAAAAAAGGTAAAATCGTGATCCTTATACAGACATAAAAATGAACATGTGTTAAAGATTTTATTTTACTCGTAATAACTGAGGGAACTAGGCACGTGTTATAACTGATTTAAAAAAGAAGCAGCCCAGATTTATAGGAAGTAAAGAATGTTGAAATGAATTACAAATGGAGGCAAACGTTCCCCGCCCCCAGCCCCCCACCATGAAGGAGGTAAGTTGAACCAGACAGGACAGAATTTACATGTCTATCCCTTCTCTACAACTTACAGAGTTATAGAATAGCTTCTGTAGGAAACAAGTGCTTTAGGCAATAAAGTTTTCCCCTGAAGTATGAATTTTCTCTACAAGGGCAAGAAATTTTGCTTTCTACATATTGCCTTAAGAGAAGTGTCCCCTCTATCTGCTTACCTCTAACCCTTGCCCTGTCTCTGCGCTCCACCCCACCCCCCAGAAAACCGTATATATACGTACTTTTTAACCAAAGACTGAGGTGGGCTTGAGAACCTTTGGCCAAAGTTGATTTCCCTCTTCCACAATTTTCTACCTTATTTTATTTCTTTGTCACATAAAAATGCATAGAATCCTGGTTGGGTTGTTCCTTGGCAAGATGAGAAGGATGACGAAGATGCTGCTTTGCCCATATCATCTTGCTCTCTGTCACACCTCTTGCACTAAAGAGAAATCACAAGGAGGATGGGAACTTGGGATGGAGAACCCACTTGCTCTGCAGCTGTTTTGGCCAGCAGGTGCCTTAATCCTGATGGCCATTTTGGGCTTATTTTGCTGAGAGTCTCCAAAGTGACCCATTGCATCATGGAGACAAAGAGCAGGGATATCTTGGATTCTACTGCTTAGAAAGTATGTCTTTTTTCCCTCTGTTGCATCAAAGAGATCTGTCAAGCTTTCTAAAAGTACTAACTCTGAGCTGATATCTAAAGTTACAGATGGAAATATGGGCTCTTTAGATGGAGCTCTTTCCCCAAACCTGTATCTAAGTGAAGAGGTAGAGATTCAAAACAAAACCATGTTGGAGAATTACTTCTCATTCCTGGATTTAATGTCTTATTTTTATATTGTTGCATAAGAAATCGACTCTAAAAAGCATCTGTTTTCAAATTCGGGAAATATTGTTCTAGGCTCATTTATTTAAAGACAAACAACTAAAAATGCCAAACCCACTAGCCCAGGCTTTGATTGACCACCCCCTCCCCCATTTTCCTCTGGAGCAGTGATTCTCGGGCCACTGCATGAATTTCAATCTATTATCTAACGAAGAACATCAAGGCTGGTGATACTGAGAAAGCATGAGAGAAAAAAAGATATCACAGTGACAACACACTTCTGCAGAGTTACATCCGAAAGCAAATAAGTGACCTACTTACTGTTCTGTAAAGCACAGGGCAGATTCTCACATGGAAAAATTGCCCTCAGAAGTACATGTGAGACCCTGGTATGTGTAAAAGAATTTATGCAGGGCTGTCTTCACATTGGCATGCAGGTATGTGAGTGTGGGTTAGCAGACATTCCTTTCTGACTCATTACCCATTTTGCCCCTGCATTCCCCGTTCCTTAGTACTTGAGGCACTTTTTTTCCAGATTTCCCTAGGCTGGGACAGAGATTGATGGTATCTTGGAGCTCTCTAAAGAGAAGCTGTGCCCCTTTGCACTTTTCTTTTGTGGCTAGTCATTAAGACTTGCTGCCAAGCTCTGTCATATGAGCATGGCACAGCTGCCTCTGAGCTGAGAGCTCTTACCTGTCACAGGCTCTGGTACATGTAGACTCTCCTGGCAGTCTGTCAGTCGATACATATTTTTTTAAAATATTTAATTAATTTATTTATTTGGCTGCGTCAGTTCTTAGTTGTGGCACGTGGTATTTTCGTTGCCACGTGTGGGATCTTCATTGTGGCGTGCGGGATCTTCATTGCGGCATGTGAGATCTTTAGTTGTGGCATGCGAACTCTTAGTTGCAGCATGTGGGATCTAGTTCCCTGACCAGGGATTGAACCCAGGCTCTCTGCATTGAGAGCGTGAAGTCTTAGCCACTGGACCACCATGGAAGTCCCAGTCAACACATATTTATCAACTAGACAGACAGTGAGACAGACAGTAATTTAGGGGAGAAAAACTTTTACTCTTTCCTCTTCTGTTCTATAGCTGGGACCTGCGAATTAAACTGACAAACAATAGATTCACAGGAGAAATTGATGTTAATATGTTTTACATTCATGGGGGCTTCACAGAAAAGAAGTGAAATCCCAAAAAATTGATCAGGCTTGAGTGCTTATATACCATTTTAACAAAGGGTGATAAACTGTGACTAGGTAAAGGAAAGGGGGTTTGGGCTCTCAGGGGCAATAAATTTTGGGAAGGTGACTAGGAAATATGTGGGGGAAATTAATGATGGACAAAGGCTATTTAACAGGTTTGCTTATGCAGACTCATCTTGGTACCTTCTCTGTCTCAGTGATGTGTTATTGTCCTCTTCCTGGTATGGGAAAGGGGGACATGTTCACAAGGGAAACTTGCTTTTAGTCAGAGAACTCTTCTTGTGATTGCTTTTTCTCAATTGCCTTCAGTTCAAAATAATCCTTATGCCAAAGTGGCATAATTTGGGGTGTCATATTCTGATCCCCTTCAGTGAGAGGCATCAGAATGTTTTGCAGGGCTTTAAAATATAATACTTGTATCACTGGAATAAGGAAGTGAACTTCCTAGCATAGCCTAGAGATCTGGAGGCCGTGGTAGATGAGGTCAACTTCCCCCATTTGAGTAGAAGACTCAGAGGCCTGGGGGAGCCAAAAGCAGGGATGGGAGTCAAGGAGGAGGAGTTCCAGGAAGGGCCTGAGAAAGAGGGTCTTTGATCAAGCATTACCTGTAGGCCACAGCTGCCCCTATTGCCCCAAAGCTACATCCTGAGGTGGGATGAAGAAGAAGTCAAAGTTTAGCATCTTACATTCTGAAAAGAGACTGAGGGAGAGAAGAAGATGGAGAAAGTAGTAATGAGATATGAACCCACTTTTGTGCCTCAAATTCCTGGGAGTTTCTCATTGGTTCCTGTGTCCTGTTGCTGTCTACCGTCTGCAAAGGAAAGATGAAATCGATTGCCTTGCAGGCATAGATATAATCATCAATGAAGGGGATGCTACCCTAGAACATGCTACCCTAAAATATGCCATTTTGACATAAAGATGATTTGACTTGAAGGCAATTGAGAAGCAGCAGACACAGGAAGAACTCCCCCTTTCTGCCTAAAAGCAGGGCATAAATTTCCCACGGTAAAAGTGACATAAACTTCCATTTGTAAAGGTGTCCCCCTCTTCTATACAAGGAAGAGGACAAGACTCTTATCAGAGAGCAACTTGAGTCTGTATAACAGATCCTACTGAACAACCCTATCTACCATACATTTCCTAGTCACCTTCCCACAATTTACTGCCCCTAAGAACCCAAACCCCTTTTCCTTGTCTAATCATTTCTCCACAATTTATTGCCCTTTGTTAAAAGATCTAACTGCCTTTGGGTTTCACTTTGTTTCTGTGAAGCCCCTGTGCACATAAAAATATTAGCATCGATAAAGAAACATATGCCTTTTCTCCCATTAATCTGTCTTTTGTCAGTTTAATTCACAGGCCCCAAGAACAGAGCCTAAGAGGATAGAGGAAATTTTTCCTCAGCTATACCACCATTAGTATTCCTTTGTTTGACTTTGTTTGATTGCTCAGGAAACGAGTTATTGGATTTCTTTCCCCCTGTTTCTATTAAACATATGGTTTACCGTTGTGCTGGCTGAGTAGCAATTAGAGATCTCCATAGAGGCTCCTCTAACATGTTGCTTATTCTGGAAGACAGCTGGTAAGACCCTCATGACCATGTGTTTAAAGTGTGCTGCCCTGAAGGCTGCTGCTTTGTACCTTGGCAGTGTTGCCTTACTGAGTCCCAGCAGTCCAGGAAAATTCCTTGGATTCATACTTTCCCATTATTCTGGAAAATTCATTTTTTCCTTTCTCCCACATGGGCCTGCTTAGACAGAGTGACTATAGACCACTGACTATAAAGTCATGGTCAATTAAAGAAAATGACTTCTCCATTTCATGCCTTCAGGGTTAATAACAGAGGCCCAGGGACTCCTGAGGTGTCCGAGGGAGGCAGTAGGCTAGTCTCCCAGTGAAACCAAGTAGAGAAAAGCAAAGAGAAGAATCATCAGGGGGGCTGTTGTTTGAATTTTATGTTTGCAATTTAATTCTCTAAATCAAATAAGGGAAATTCACACTGGTTCTGTATAGCACGTGATAAACCACAGCATTGCTAGCAACAACTTTTTTCTCTCTTTATGATCAGTGGCCTCAGCAAAAGTGCATATTTTGAGTTTTGCAATACCTGCCACATAAGTTGTAAAGAAGAGGAGTTTTTCACAGGCTAAAGAGATATAAGGAAAGCAGCAAGATCTTATATCTGGAACATTTCTGAGGGGTATATGTTTCTTAGAGTATCCAGTTATTCTATGACTAACTTCATTTTCTATGGTTTTTCTTAAGAAAACATTTGTGGAAATATTCAATTATGATCACAAAGTACTTCTTGTGAATTATCTGTGATGACTACATTGATTTCCCCTGAAGATTTATACAGCCAAGATGTTTGAAAGTTTGGACATCATCTCCTCTGACATAAACAATTTTCTGTGAAACCTTTCCATGTTAACTTGTAGTACCTGATTCTCAAGCCTGATATACAATTAACGTATTCTCTTCTCCCACAAAATGTGTTTGTCACTGTTTTGCTGCTATCCTCAAAGTATACACTTTCTTCTCCTAACCGTGGGCCCCAAATCTCACACAATGAGGGCGAACCACAGAGTAGCAGAGAGAAAAGAACATTGCTTTTCTTCCATGAAGACTTTTCATCCAATTCCACCTCTCTGTTCTGTGGATACTATTTGGTGTTGGGGAAATAGTAGCATTCACAATTTGGTCTTCTAGATTTAATTTATAGCTACTTCAATTGGTGCCTTAAAAAAAAAACACCTCAAAAAAGCAAAATGGGATGCCCTAAATGCTGGGTTTTCTCCTCCTTTGGCCCAAGGGGTACCCAAGGCTTAGTGTATATTCATCATCACCAAAATATTGCCTTGTAGATATTTTTGAGAGCCAGAGATGAATTTATAATGTTTTACAGGCCTGGTTTGGAGCTCTATGTCCTTTTCCTTTTTGGTAGTCAACTTGTTATATCTGTGATGAAAACAGTTACTGTGTGTGCGTAAGTACATTCAGAACCAGAAACCAACAAAAAATCAAGATTCCAATAACTCAGGAGAACCTACCAGATTCTGACCATCTGACAGTCTCATCTCGACACCTCCCAGTCTTCACTGATCAGAAAGGTGATCGAAGCCCTGAGCTCTTGATTTTATCACAAAGCCCTTTTTCTTTGTGGGTACCTTGGATCTGGAGATAGAGCATCGGGCGATCAGATAAAGCCATGTGGAGGGCTGAAAGTTTGCTGGAATGATGCTCGGGGCACAGTTTATGCTGTTGGAGCATTTCCTGTGTGCACTTTGAAACCTCTGAACTCAGTTCTTCAAAGTGAGAGCTACCTTATTCTGTCTTTCCGCTGAACAATGCATCTGCCACTTATCATCTTGGTTTTTTTTTTGCCACCTCCACCCTAATTGACTTAGCTAACATTGATTTGTCAAAGCAAAAGCATTGCCCTGACTGAGTCATAAGTTACACTTTTACCTGACATTATCTGGACCTTTGGAAATGAAAGCATGCAAATAATGGACGTTTTGTGCACAGGTCTACACACACGCACATATATGTGTCTTTCTGTTTGCTTCATTCATCATGTTCTCTATACTCCCACTGTTCTTCTCCCCCCTCGCACCCCTTCTCACCCATAGTAGTTTCGGAGAGAGTTATGTTTTCTCATGAGCCAAAGGGTCATTTTTCAAGTTGAGCCCTGTTAACCTCGGTGACAAATGCTTGTTTTTCAGAAGTTTCCTCTTTGCAAAACTCTGTTTTTAGGACAGAAAATTTATTTTGCCTTAGAGAGCTGGTGTGGTAAGAGGAAACTGAAGCTGGTCTCTGGGTGTGTGTTTGTGCTAATTTGCTGTACAATCAAATGTGAATATAGGTCAATAAAAGCTGTTCTTTGATCTATTGCTGCAAAAGATTCATTGTAAATACATTACTGGATATGAGGGTTATGGCTGTGTAACTGCCCCTTACAAACAGTGGCCTGTGCCATCCTTTAGCACGTGCAAGAAGTGAGACATCTGGCTTCAACCTGCCTGGGTTTTTTTTTTTTTTTATTGAGGTAAAAAACATAACAAAATTTACCACCTTAACCATCTTTTTTTTTTATATTTAACAAATTTAATTTTTTTTAACGTTATTTTGGTTCCAAAAATACCCGGCATGGTGGTTAAATATAAGAGCTGTTGCATCTTAACCATTTTTAAGTGTACCTTACAGCGGTGTTAAGTACAGCCTCCCTGGGTTTTACTTTGCTGATTTATTTATTTTTAATGGGTAGCCACGATATCATTTCATTTCTGGGTATCCCCATAAAAGGATAGCATTCGGGCAGAGAAATAACCTTAAAAGAACAATAACAATAACAGCAACAAACACTTAGCCACAAGAAGTGAATAAAACGAAACAAGGCCAATATTCCTACAGCTAACTCTTTTGAGTTAATACCTGTTATGATTATGTGTCTAGCACTGGCCAAAGCATTATAAAGAATGCAATGAGACATGATCAGTGACCTCAAGAGGTTCACCCTCCTGTTATGGGATGAAGGTATCAGAGTAAATCACGTTCACTAAAATAGGAATCAAGGCTTCAGCCATATCTCCCTTATTCAGTGATTGTATATGGAGACACATTTCCTTTTACCCATAAATGCAGTCTGTGTAATTAAGTAGTGAAGCAGAGCAGCCAGTTGAAAAGGTCATTGTTTGAAGTCATAGGACCTATCTAGGTGTGACAAACAACCCATGGTGGCAGGGGATTTGGAACCAACCTCTGCTGAGGGCTGGTGTTGGGCCAGCGTGGCCCATAGGAATCTCAGTGGGAGAACAGGGAAAAGGCCTTGTGAGAGTGATGCGATCTTGACTGAGAATTTCAGGTTTCCATGGTCAGCCTCTAAGCCTTTCTTCTCTTACCTGCCTTGTGAGACTGGAGGGCAAACTGGGTTTGAAAGCCAAAAGATACAACCGCTGCCCCCCAGATTGCTTGATTGTCAAGACAAATAAAAGAAAAACATTCCCCTCCTTCCCTTCCTTCCTTCCTTCTTTCCTCTCTCCCTCCCTCCCATTTTTGGAGATACGTCTGGGTGTGGGATGAGCCGTTGGGAAGATGTGGATCATGAAATCCCTAACACAAAGCTGGTGTGCGTTCCATGGATAAAGACCCCACCTCTCAGATCTCATTTAGACGACATCCCTGCAATGTTTACACTGCTTGCTGTCATAGGCAGCCTTCAAATACAGGCCATTCACTTAAGCCAAGTTGATCCTCTAACAAGTGATAATTCATACGAAAGCATTTGTAATGTCTAATGTGCTAAGAAAATATGAATGGTATGGTTTCAGTTTTTTTTTTTTTTTTAAACGTGATAATCCATTTATTTATTTATTTATTTATTTATTTATGGCTGTATTGGGTCTTCGTTTCTGTGCGAGGGCTCTCTCCAGTTATGGCAAGTGGGGACCACTCTTCATCGCAGTGCGCCGGCCTCTCACTATCACGGCCTCTCTTGTTGCAGAGCACAAGCTCCAGATGCGCAGGCTCAGTAATTGTGGCTCACGGGCCTAGTTGCTCCGTGGCATGTGGGATCTTCCCAGACCAGGGCTCGAACCCGTGTCCCCTGCATTGGCAGGCAGATTCTCAACCACTGCGCCACCAGGGAAGCCCTGGTTTCAGTTTTTATATTATTAAAATCAACCTTTAAATGTCACTTCTCTGCCGTTTCCTGTAAAAGCAGCATCACCCACCCTGGGTCCTGGGGGGAAAGATGGAGGAAAGGAATTGACTTTCTCTGGTTCACACTGGAAATCAAACTGGGCCCACCTCTCCTGCAGTCTGAGTCAGTGACTCTCATTTGCTTTTATTTTTTCTTGTTTGCCTTGACCTATTCTGCAGTCAGCACGTACATGTGTACAACGCCCCCACAAGCAAACGCACTCGATAAAGCATATTGCGCTACATCATTGCTATAGTGATAACCTTGAATCTGCTCTAATCTGTGAAAGAGCACATCATTCAGAACATCCCATACTTTATTATTAACAGATTACTTATGACTCACCTCATAAATGACCCCAACAACACCCGTGATTGTGACTCAATGTTCCCAGCGTCAGTCTGATGCTCTGGCAACAGAATTGTTCTGTTTCCCCTTGCATTGACTCCAGTTCTGGGAGGCTTCCAGATCCTTTCAGTTCAATGATTTCTATTCAATTCCGCAGACATCAAGCACCTACTGTGCTCAAGTACTCAGCCTGTTCAGGGGACACAGACATAAAGCAGCCTTGGTTTCCACCTTCCTGATGTGCACAGTCTAATGGCGAGTTTTTTCCGTGATGCTGTCCCCAACTCCCTCTCTTCTTCTTCCATTGGTGCTTTCTGGTCCCAGCTTTCTCCTGTCTCCCCACAATTGAGGTCCCACGAAGGCTTGTAAGGGACCTTTCAGGGGTGTCTGAGACTCCTCTTTGCTCTCATAGACCTCTGGATTTATGTTAACCATTCCATTCCAAAGTACGCTGTATTGCATCTTAGCCAATGTGCCAGGTGCTATGTACTTAGCCCTATCTAATCCTCACAATCCTATGAAGTAGGTTCAGATGAGGAAACTAAAGCTAAAAAAGCCAAGTAGCCTGTCCAAAGTCACATAAGCAGTAGCAGAAGAGCCCCGGCCTGAACTAGGCAGTCTGATTCGAAAATCTTTGTACTATTCTAAGAGTGAAGCAAAACTTGGTACCCACGACTTATAACCATCAACAAGTGTGTGGCATTTAAGCAAATATTCTGACCATGATTATTTGAAGACCCTATACTTAAAAAAAATTTTTTTATTGAAATATAATTGATTTACAGTGTTGTGTTAGTTTCAGGTGTACAGCAAAGTGATTCAGTTGTACATATGTATATATCTATTCTTTCTCAGATTCTTTTCCTTTATAGGTTATTACTAGATACCAAGTATAGTTCCCTGAACTACACAGTAGGTCCTTGTTGGTTATCTACTTTATAGATAGTAGTGTGTGTATGTTAATCCCAAACTCCTAATTTATCCTTCCCCCTCCTTTCCTCATTGGTAACCATAAGTTTGTTTTCTATGTCTGTGAGTCTATTTCTGTTTTGTAAATAAGTTCATTTGTATCACGTTTTTAGATTCCACCTATAAGCGATATCATATGATATTTGTCTTTCTCTGTCTGACTTGAAGACCCTATACTTTTTTCCATTTCCAGATATCCCTGATTCACGATATTGGGTCTTAAGAATATTTTATGACTGCTATGTCCACTAAAATCTTAATACACTTATGGCAGGGATTAAAAAAATACAAAATAACTTTTAAAAGACCCAGTGCTTACCACCCCCCCCCCCACCATTCCATGAGGTGAACCAGGATTCTAGCCTAATTGGCAAGCAAGCACATTTCCTATGAGGTCTATCCACCTGTTGATGACATAGGGCCCCTGCCAGAGCCTCCACAGTGGATTCAAGCATGGGGCAGAGCCTTGGACTCTGAGCAAAAGTTTCTGTGGAGAAACAGCCTTCACTGCATATGTAAAAAGGCTTGGATTTGCTTTGTTTTGTTTCTGTTATGAGAAATGGCCAGAGGGCGGCCTGATGTGCCAAGTAAGGTAGAATCGATGAGAAGCAATTTACCAAATGGAGATACCAATATTATCTGTGTGGTTAATCTGTAGCACCTACCACCTTGTGACCCTCCATGAAGCTTTAAATCCTGTAAATTCAAACAGATTTTTCAATCCACTTTGCATTTAAAATCACCCAGATCTGGGAGAAATTTGTTGTTACCATGGTAGCCAGCCTACATAACAGAAAGTTTTCCAATGTACTATTTTCTTTGCATGGGCTTCAGTTAATAACTCGTGGAGAGCTTCTACAGACCCTTAATATGCTGAGATCCACAGTCTAAGAGCTGGGCACGTTTCTCCCCCACTTATGAAAGGCTAAAGCCAAGGATTGGACTGGCTATGCAGGGAACCTGGAAGGTCCCTTGACCTCTGGTGTGAGTGCTGTTAGGCAGCAACCAGAGCTGGCAAAAAACCCCAAAGGAATACAAACCTGCCATGTGTTCAAGAATACTCCTGCACCCTCAAAAAGATAGGCCCAGTGTGGGAAGCAGCAGTGCTTGTCTTCCTGTTAAAAAAGCCCACTGATGAAGCGGGATGCCTTGCCCCGGGTCAGTGAAGATTATATTGTTTTATCCTACTCTGCACAGAGAAAACAGATTAAGAAATGGAATTAGGCACTCCTCCTACACTTTCCCCCAGGATCCTCTCTGTTCTGATTGCCTATTGACCTGCTTTCCAAACTGGATTGCTAATTTCAAAGGGGCCAGGGCTATGCTTGTCTTGTTCATCCCATAGCAAGGACTTAATCAATATTTGCTGAAATGATGAAATGGCTGAATGAATGAAGCTTTGAAAATGCTCATTCGATGAAAAATTGATAACAGACCACCATTTCTGTGGGATTCAGTGATCTGATTAGAGCCGGCATGGAGAGAAAGGGAAGCTGTTGAAAGAAACTGAGGCTCCGGGATGCGAAAGGAGGACATCCTCCCACTTGTGACAACATGGGTGGACCTTGAATGCATTAAGCTAAGGAAGATGTCACACAGAGAAAGACAAGTGCTGTATGATGTCACTTGTGTGTGGAATCTAAACAAGTGAAACCTATAAAAAACAGAGTAAAATGGTGGTTACCAGGGAATGGGGGGCAGGGGTATAAGAGTGATGGTGTTCAAGGGTACAAACTTGTAAAGAATAGTAAATGAACCATAGAGATCTAATGCACAGTATAATTAATATAGAAAATAATACTGTGCTGTAATTATATAAAGTGATAAATAGAGATACATGGGCAAACATATTACAATATATAAATGTACACCTTCAATTCGTACTATGTTACATGCGAAATTTATTCAATAAAAGTTTGAGGTATCACATACCATTAAAAAACAAAGAAATCGAGGCTCCAGGGGCATGCCATTTTACTCAGATAGAAGAGTTGTGGTGAGCGCTAGGAGAGGAGCATCTTGGCTGATCAGAGGCAAATCAGAGTGGGATTTAGCTGCCCAGGTGATTTTTGTACTTTGGGGGAGCAGAGAAGCACAGTGGAAAGGAGGGTGGGGATACAATCTAGACTGAAGTGAAATCCTAGAGAATCAGAAAACAATCTCCCTCAGGGAGTTAAGAGAGCTGACTTGCAAGTGGAGCAGGGAGCATGAGAGAGGAAATGGGCTGGGACAAGGAGAATAGTAGATGCCCCAAGCAGCATCCGGCTAGTTCCTCGAGCAGCCAGGTGTTCCTTATGCCCAAGGCAACCCTGAGACAATTTCACAGTCAAGAGATTTTGCATCAAGGAGCTGACTCTTCAGTGGTGAGGGTCCTGGTGGGCCTCCCTGCATGGCAAGCATGCAGACCCAGGATAGGCAAACTGGGGTCTTTGGGCTAAATCCAATCTGCCACCTGTTTCCGTAAATAAAGTTTGTTTTCTTTTCTTTTTTCTTTTTTAAATTTTTTATTGGAGTATAGTTGATTTACAATGTTGTGTTAGTTTCTGCTGTACAGCAAAGTGATTCATTTATGTATATGTACACACACATATATATATTCTTTTCCATTATGGTTTATTGCAGGATATTTAATATAGTTCCCTGTGCTATACAGTAGGACCTGTTGTTTATTTATTTTATATGTAGTAGTATGTATCTGCTAATCCCAAACTCCTAATTTATCCCTCCCCCACCCCCTTTCCCCTTTGGTAACCATAAGGCAGCAAGAAAATCCCCTTGCTGTTGCCAGAAGAAGATGTCAGGAAACACCTTTCATTCAGCCCCTCAGTTCCCAAATGTTTTCCCTCTCCTCCAGGGACCTCGAGTTACAGCTCTAGCAGGTCTCCTTGGCTCCTGTGTTCCGTATGCCAGCAGTCTGCCTCTGCATGTTGGGCTTTAGGTGAGAATAAATTTTTCTCTCATCTCCCTTCCCTTGTTATCGGAGTCAGACATATTGAGGCATACCCCTTAAAGGCTTCACTTCCCTGCCCTCCCAATATGCCTAGCTCTGTCCTTTTCCTCATTGGTGCTTGCAATCCTAACCCCAAGGAGGTAGGGAAAATGGGGTGAACTGGAAAAAGGGGAGGAAGATGCCTAGCAAAATGGGACCACCCTGGGTTTTGCAGTTAGGCGGTGAGTAATAATTCTCAGTCCAACTTCTTGTCCTGGATTTTCTTTTCTTTTTTTTTTTTTAATTGAGGTATAGTTAATTTACAATGTTGTGTTAGTTACAAGTATACAGCAAACTGATTTAGTTATACATATATATACACACATATATCTATTCTTTTTCCGATTCTTTTCTGTTATAGGTTATCACAAGATACCGAGTAGAGTTCCCTGTGCTATATGGTAGGTTCTTGTTGTTGATCTATTTTATATATAGTAGTGTGTATATGTTAATCCCAAACTCCTAATAGATTTTCTTTCAGGTTGTATCTGAAGTACCTTCGAAGCCATCCTTCTACTCCCTCCCCACCCACCCTCCGGGAGCCACTCCTTCCTAGTCTATTTACTAGTCCCTCTGTTGCTGAGAAGATTAAATCAGCAAATAGAAGCTCATCTGAAAGCATTAGGCAGCCCCTAGGAGGGGAGTGAAAAAGGCTGGTTATAATTTTTCCCGAGTGCAGTTTTTGTTCTGATCGAAACAAAACAAAACAAAAACAACCAAAAAACCCCACAAAACAAATATTGAACAAAAAATGAAAAAGGTTTGCCTTTTCCTGTAACACACATCTGTGTCACCTCTCAAAAGTCATAGCAACCATCTACTTTCCTGAGACATGATCCCATTAAAATATTAGCTCAGTGAATGGTGATGAGAAATGAAAATTGGATGTGTTCTTATGGTTACCAAGGGGGAAACGTGGGGGGGGGAGGATAAATTAGGAGTTTGTGATTATCAGATACACACTACTATATATATAATAAACAACAAGGACCTACTGGATAGCACAGGGAACTATACTCAATATTTTGTAATAACCTACAAGGGAAGAGAATCTGAAAAAGAATCACTTTGCTGTATACCTGAAACTAACACAACATTGTAAATCAATTATACTTCAATAAAAATTAAAAAAGAGAAAATTGGATGTGTAAAACATCATATAGAATATATACGTTTTAGTATTTATTTTATTATGAGAATTTCAAACATAAAAATAAGCAGACAGAATAATGTAATGAAGCCCCCCTACCTATCACCCAGCTTCAACAACTGTCAGTTCATGGCCAGTCTTGCTTCATTTGAGCCCCCATCCACCTCTCTCCTTCCCATGTATTTTTTAAAACAAATCTCAAATGTCATTTTATGTTATCCATCACTATTTCAGCATGTACCTCTAAAAGGTAAGGACTTTAAAAAAATATAGTCACCATTATCAGACTTAAAAAAGGTAACAAAAATTTCTTAATGTCATCAAGTATCCATTAAGTGTTCAAATTTCCAATTTTCTCATAAATAGCATAAATTGTTTTAATCATGATCCAAATAAGGTCCACACATTGTAATTGGTTATTTGGCTTTTAGGTCCATTTAAATCTACAAGTCTCTCTCTTCTTGTAATTGATTTGTCATTTAACGTGACATGTTCTCCTGTCTTCTGAATTTCCTGTAAAATGTTATTTGAACCAGACTTGATCATATTCAGGTTTGATTTTTTTTTTGCAAGAATGCTTCATATATGGTATGGCATATAGCACATTTCACAAACAAATATTAAGGATTATAGGCTTATCAGCTATTTTGAATTACACGAATCACCATTTTATCTCTATCCTAGCATATTCTTGAGAATCTGTAGTATCTCCTAGTATATTTTAAGTCAATTTCAATGCTTCAGAAATTTGTGAATTTTTTTTTCTGTAGAAGAATTCTGTGTCTCTGGCTATGTGGAGTGGGAGGGCATTAAGCTCTAAATCAGACCAAAGGCCCTTTCAGTAAACAATTAAGGGCTTTGCTCTTTGATTTTTTTTTTTTTGTAAATGGCTCTAGAAAAGTTTTCCAGAGGTAAAATCTAGCATAAGTCAAACAAACAAACAGTCATGTAATTTTCATCAGGGTTCTAATTCAGAATGTCTAAAGGTATTCCAATCAGCAATAAGATATTCATCTATAACAATAATTTTATTTTCTTAATGTTTTCTACAACCTCAATTTCCATATCTAAAACTGGATGATCATTGAGAATGCCACCCCAATCTATTAACTAATTGTAGAAGGGTGCCTCCTAAAGGCTTTATCTTCCTAAAAGTTTAACCTGAAAAAAAAAAAGCTGGTCCAAATTATGCTTGCAAATGAATGTGTGTCCATGTTGTCAGGTCACAAGAAAAGGAAATACGATACTAAAGAGCAAACAGCTATCTGTAAAGCTGATTTAAATTTCTATTAGCTTCAAATGTGTGCTTGGAAAAAACATTTTCCCAGCTGTATTAGTTCTCAGTGGCTGCTGTAACAAGTTACTATAAACTTAGTGGCTTACAACAATACATTTTATTATCTTACTGTTCTGGAAGTCAGACATCTGATATGGGTCTCATTGGGGTAAAATCAAGATGTCTGTAGGGCTGTATTCCTTCTGGAGGCTCTAGGAGAGACTCCATTTCCTTGCCTTTTCCAGCTTCCAGGGGCCACCCACATTCCTTGCCTCGTGGTCCCTTTTCTCCATCTTCAAAGCCAGCAACAGTAGGTTGAGTCCTTGTCTATTTCCATCACGCTAACCTCCTCTTCTGCATCTCTCTTTCACTTTTAAGGACCCTTGTGATTACATTGGGCACACCCAGATAATCCAGGATAATCTCCCTATTTTAAGGTTGGCTGATTAGCAACCTTAATCCCATCTACAACCTTAAGCCCCCTTTGCCTTCTAACATAAAATACTCACAGGTTCTGGGGATTAGGCTGTGGACATCTTTGGGGGGCCATTGTGCTGCCTACCATACTAGCCAAACAGTGTGTGAGATCAAACCAAATAGCTGCGTTAAATATTTGAATTTATTTGTTTTTGTGAACTGTCTCATATTCCTTTGAGTAAGGCAAGATATAAATAAATAACCAAACCAAATGCTGCTTTGATATTGAAGATAAACATAAATAATTACCCTAGTTTGTACCAAATAAGAATGAACATGTGTCTATGTCTTGCATCCTTGTTTCTGTTTTATTGCCTTTTATTTTCCAAAAGAAACCTTAAAGTTAAGTAAACCTCTCTGGATTTCCAATTTAAAACATATATTCTTTAGCAGATGTTTTTATTATCTTTAGTTTTCAGAAATTCTATTTTAATATGTCTGGGTATAGATATGGGTTTATATATTTGGGTTTTTCTCAGCTTCTTGAATCTGTAGGTTTGTTTTTCACCAAATCTGGGAAACTTTCAGCCATTATTTCCTTGATTTTTTTTCAGCCCCATATTCTTTCTTTTCTTCTTCTGAGACTCAGATGATGTGAATGTTAGATCTCTTGTTATTTTCACATAGGTGTCTGAGGCTCTGTTCTCTCTCTCTTTTTCCAATCTATTTTCTCTCTGTTATTCAGTTTGGGTAATTTTTTTGATCTATCTTAACTTTTCACTGGTTATTTTCCCTGTCATCTCCATTTTGCTATTGAGCCCTTCTGATGAGTTTTTAATTTTGGTCAATGTATTTTTCAGTTCTGAAATTTCCATTAGATTCTTCTTTATATTTTCTATTTCTTTGCTGAGCCTACTTTTTTCATTTGTTGCAAAAATGTTCATAATTGCAAATTAACCATTTTTATGATAGCTATTTTTGTAGGTTAGGGTTTTCTACATATACAATCATGTCATCTGGGAATAAAGACAATTTTATTTCTTCCTTTCTAATCTGTATGCTTTCTATTGATTTTCCTTGCCTCACTGCACTAACTAGTAATTACAGTACAATTTTCAGTAAGAGTTGTGAGAAAAGATATCCTTGCCTTGTTACTGATTTCAGGGAGAAAGCATTCAGTCTCTCACCATTAATTGTAATGTTAGCTACAGGTTTTTTTTAGAGACCCTTTATTTCGTTAAGGATGTTCCCTTCTATTCCTGGTTTGTTGAGAGGTTTTATCATCAATGGATATTGAATTTTACTGAAAGCTTTTTCTGCATTTATTGATATGATCATATGGGTTTCCTTAGTCTTTTCAAATGTTTAAAATTTTTTAAATATTGATTTTTGAATATTGAACCAGCTTTGTATTCCTGGTATGAATCCCACTTGGTTTTGATATTCTTTTTATATACATGACTGGACTCAAGTTACTAATTTTTAAAGGATTTTTGCATCTATATTTGTGAGAGATATTGGTCAGTATAGTTTGGTTTTGATTGGGATAATGCTAACCTCATAAAATGAGTTGGGAAATGTTCCCTCCTCTTCCATTTTCTATGAGAGATTGTGTAGTATTGATATTGTTTTTTCCTAAATGTTTGGTAGAATTCACCAATGAAATCATCTGGGCCAGGAGTTTTGGGGGGGGAAGGCTTTAAACTATCAATTCAGTTTCTGCAATACATGGCTATTCAGGTTATCTCTTTGTCCTTGGATGATATTTGGTAGTTTGTGTCTTTCATCTAAGTTATTCAGTTTATGGTCATAGGAATGTTCATAGTATTCTCTTATTAACCTTTTAGTATGATTGGCTGTGACCTTCCTCTTTTATTCCTGATATTGATAATTTGTGTCTTCTTTTTTATTTTCTTGGTTATGCTGGCTAAAGATTTATCAATTTTATTGATCTTTTCAAAGATCTAGGTTTTGCTTTTATTGAGCTCTCTCTCTTTTCAATTTCTTTGACTTCTCTAATTTTTATTACTTTCTTCCTTCTGCTTGCTTTAGGTTTAATTTGCTCTTCCTTCTCTAGTTTCCCAAAGTCTAAGCTTAAGTTATTGATTTTAGATATTTCTTCTTTTCTAACATTTTCATTTAATGCTATGCTGTAAATTTCCCTCTAAGTACTATTTTATCAGCATCCCGTGCATTTTTTACATTTTTTATTGTGGTACAATATACATAACATAAAAATTACAATTTTAATGATTTTTAAGTGTGAAATTTAGTGGCATTAAGTACATTCACAATGTTGTGCAACCACCACTATCCTTTTCCAGGACTTTTTCATCATCTCCTCCTAGCCCCTGCTAACTTGTATTCTACTTTCTATCTCTATGAATTTGCCTTTTTCAGGTACCTCAGATAAGTGGGATTATTAAATATTTGTCCCTTTGTGTCTGACTTTTTTCACTTAGTAGAGTGTTTTCAGGGTTCATCCATGTTGTAGCACTACAAATTTTTATACATTCTATTTTCATTTTCATTTTAGTTTAAAATGTCTTAAAATTTCCCTTGAGATGATTTCTTTTGACTCTCTTGAGATGGGTTACTGAGAAGTATATTATCTAATTTATAAATATTTGGTGATTTTCTGGATATCTTTCTATTATTGATTTTTAGTTTAATTCTGTTATGGTCTGAGAATGTACTTTGTATGATTTCTATTTTTTTAAATTTGTTCAGCTTTGTTATATGTCCCAGAATGTGGTCTATCTTGGTGGATGTTCCACGTGCACTTGGAGAGAATGTGTATTCTGCTTTTATTGGATGGAGTCTTCTATAAATGGCAATTTGGTCGAGTTGTTTGATAGTACTGTCCAGATCATCTATATCCTTACTGATTTTCTGTCTACTTGTTCTATCAATTACTGAAGGAGGTGTTGAAGTCTTCAACTATAATTGTGGATTTGTCTGTTGCTCCTTTCAGATCTATCAGTTTTTGACAGTCTTGTTTGAATGTTTAGGAAGTCTTCCTCATTTTTTTGGAAAATTTGATCCTTTTTTGAATGAGGTAGAGGGTGACTAAACTCATGGGAAAAAAATCTTTTCTTAAACTGAAACTGGAAACACAGTGTCTTGAATTTGTAGTTGCTTGGTCATTTTGGTAAACCATTTTGTTGTTTTTACCAGGACTCTCTAGTATTAAAAGGAATCCAGAAACTGCCTGTCTTATGGAGTTTTCATAGGCACAGTTGGCCGTCAAGGTCTTCATCATGTGGCCAATGATAAATTTAGGATTAGTAGAGCCAGTTCAGTGGTACAGATTTGTCAAACTAAGCCTCTTAAATATTTCAAGGTTCTAGCAACTGGTTTATGTCCCAGAAGGGAGATACAGAGATGGTGGCTTCCCTGGAGACAGGGACATTGGAGAGGTGAGAGTTTTTCTGTGGTTGCTTTGTATGTATCTAAGTATATATGTATTTATCTTCTGCTGACTGCAATCAGCAGCTACCGACTACAATGCACTCACCATCTCTCCTTCATCTTGTCACATAGACTGTATGCCCCTTACAAGTATGGCACAGCTATGTGGTTTGTCCTTGGTCTCAACTCTCCTGTAGTTCTGAGACCCAGAACAGGATCCAGAGTATAAGGTACACTTCCCTGCAGTTGTTTTGTTCCAACAAGTGTTCACACTGGGTCTTCAGGGCAGTGTCACTGGAGTTTGGAAAAGAAAACTCTAGTCCCTTTGAAGGAAACCTATCTGCTGTTCCATGCATTAAATATGGCTGTAAATTCTTTTCCACTTCCCCCATTAAGAGGTAGAGTTGATTTTCCCTCCTCTCCAGGATTTGTATAATACAGTATAAGTGACACTGTGCAACTTCCAAGGCTGGGTCTTAAGATACCTGCAACTTCTGTTTTTGTATACTTGGAAGGCTCCCTCTTAGAACCCATCTGCCATGTTACGAGAAGGCCAAGTTACATGGAGAGGCCATGTATAAGATGTTTTAACTGACAGCCCCAGCTGAGTTCTCTCAGCCTATAGCCAGCACCAACTGCCATCATGTGAGTGAGCCATTTTGGATGCTTCAATGTAATCAAGTCTCCATATGTCTGCAGCCCCAGCAGACATTATGTGGATATGCAACAAAGGATTAATCTTCCCCAAAGAAAGGTTTGGTCCTGCTCAGCTTCTGAGAGGTATCTCTAAGACCTTGGAATGTCCTGTCTGGCAAGAGTGTCTTTGTTTACCTGGGGGCCATGGGCCATACCAGATAGTTTTTGCTAATAATGTGATTTATGGTAAGGGACTTGGGCCATGTGGTATCAGCTTGATCTTTGAAGGGTCTGGAGACTAAGGTCAGCCATGTAGGGGGTCAACCAAGCCTATGTGACCGAGCTCCAATAAAATCTCTGGACACCAAGGCTCAGGTTAGCTTCCCTGGTTGGTAATATCCTGTGCATGTTGCTACACATCACTGCTGGGAGAAGTAAGTTCTGTCCATCCAACTCCACTGGGCGAGGACAACTAGAAGCTCCATGCCTGGTCTCTCCTGGACCCTGCCCTATGTGCCTCTTCCCTTTGCTGATTTTAATCTGTATCCTTTCACTGTAATAAATTATAACTCTGAGTATAATGGCTTTTCTGAGTTCTGTGAGTCCTTCTAGTGAACCTGAGGGTAGTCTTGGGGACGCCCAAATGCCGGCGGAAGAGAGGAACTGCCCAGCTAAGCCTAGCCAACCTATAGAATCATGAGCAATAGGAGATGGTTGTTGTTCTCTTAAACCATTATGTTTTGGGTTGGTTTGTTATGCAGCAATAGATAACTAAGACACCTGTCTTCTCTACTGGATGATAATCTTTTTGAGAGCCAAGATAATTCTGTAATTTCCACTCCTTTAGCATAGCACCTTATGTGTTGCAAGTATAAACATTTGTTAAATCGTTAAATTGGAGTAGTTAGAAACATCTTTGTGGACTAACTGAGAGAGACTGAGATAGGGGACTTGCAGAGTGATTGCATTATTTCCACCTGTATATAAAAGAAAGGAATCTCCACTCCTTTTGTATGAAATCTAAAGATACTTGCAGTTTTTCAGGATTGCTCTGCTAGTAATGATTTGTTCTTTCTTCTTTCAGAATAGCTGTACCATGGTGTAAAGAATACTGCTTGGAATATAACAGTTCAGTTCCCAGTTCTGCCTTTGCTCACTACTTTTATAAACTTGGGCAAGTCTCTTGACCTTACCAAATCTCATCTTGAAGCAGAGATAATAATGGCAATTCTACAGGGTTGTCGTGAAGTTTTAATGTATGCAAAAAGTGTTCTGAGAAATGTAAAGTGCTATGTAGGTATAAAGTATCATTGGAGACTTTGGATTGATGGTACTTGCTTAATTTTTATTATTTTTAGCCCTTCTAGCCCATCATTTGTCATAAATACTTTTATTTTTATTTTTTAAATTTATTTATTTATTTATTTTTGGCTGTGTTGTGTCTTTGTTGCTGCGCGCAGACTTTCTCTAGTTGCGGCGAGAGGGGGCTACTCTTCACTGCGGTGCACAGGCTTCTCATTGTGGTGGCTTCTCTTTGTTGCGGAGCACAGGCTGTAGGCACGCAGGCTTCAGTAGTCGTGGCACGCGGGCTCAGTAGTTGTGGCGTACGGGCTTAGTTGCTCTGCGGCATGTGGGATCTTCCCAGACCAGGGCTCGAACCCATGTCCCCTGCATTGGCAGGCGGATTCTTAACCACTGCACCACCAGGGAAGACCCATAAATACTTTTAAATATGACTGGCATCTCAATAGCATAGGGAATATGAAAATTTGTAAAATAATAATAAAACAACTTCTAAATAGTAGTTTTCCCTCTTTTTTCTTACATCACATCCTCACCACCACAAACTACTCCACTGAATTTTTCTTCAGAAAAGAAATGGAGAAAAATAATCAGAAAATGTGGTATTGAAACAGGATTTCTTCTTTTTCCCAAACATGTCACATCTTCCTACCTCATCCTTTCACCTCTCTTATCGACATGCCTTTTAATTCAATAAAGAACGACTGCAAGGTATTGACAAGATACTATTTGTTATGCCCCAATAGCCACAGTGAACTCTGGGCCCTTCTTACTGAGTTAGTTTTGATAGTGTCAGGTGGTGATGCCCCCAGAGCTTTAGAACTGGTCCACAGGCCTATGAGAGCCACATTTGGGTTCTTCAGGTTTATATCTGCAGCTCAGAGAATAGAACCCAAAAGGGCTTCCAAAACCTTGCTGTGAACTTTCCTAACGATGCTGTAATTCCCCAGGGTCTTCCCCAGTTATGTTGCTTTGATGCCATTTATAAAACATTGGTTGTCTTCCTGGATCTCATAAGGTGCTAGCTGCCCCCTACACTTACATGCATCCTATCAACTGCAATGGTTTTGAATATCTGCCAGTTTCTAACATGAATAAAAGATTAGAGCTGGAAGGAACTTTAGAGATTGGAGCCCTGACCCAGAAATTGTTTGTCATGACTTGACAGGAGTCAAGGGCTAGGAGTAATGGCTTATCGGAGTATGTGAGCAGGTTCTAAGAGTCCAGAAAGAAAGGGGTTAAACCAGAGCCTGAAGACATAGTGGTAAGTTCCAGGGATGGGGTGGGGGAGCATGGGAATGAGAATCACTCAAAGCAAGTTAATATGCTGATGAGAAATCAGAATTGAAAGGTATTTTGACAGCTTGGAAAAATTAGCTGAAACAAAAAACGGGCAATTTCCAGAAGTAAATAAAAAATATTTCACATAGATTCCAAAATCAAGCATATAGGCATATAAGGGAAACCAGGTTTAATGGAAATTCAGTAAAAGACTTAGGTTTCAGCTGCCAAGAAGGTCAGAATGAGTCAATCGTGTAACATCATTTTTTACAATATGAATACAGTCTTAGGATGTGTGAATTAAGCCCAGAATAAAGGAGATAATGGTCCCATTCTCCTCTGCTTGAGTTATGTGTAAACTGTATTCTGTTCTCAGTGCCATATTTTAAATTGTATGGATAAACGATACTGTATTTAGAGAAGGAATGCAATATGGTGAAAGGTTTAGAAACCACTTCACCTGAGGAATGGTAAGTTAAACTGGGCTAGTTGCCAGCTAGCAGAAGATAGTTGGGGAAACATATCAGGTGTTTTAAATAATTTGAGGGATTGTTATATGAAAGAAGAATTAGACATATTCTCATGGGTCTTGAGGATAGAATTTTGATAATTGGATGGAAGCCATAATGGGCAAATTGGGGCTCAGTGACGGTGAGAACCCTACAGTGGAAGTTGCCCATACATGAGAGATTTAGTATGAAAGGGATACACTACTCATTGGGGAAGTGCTCAAAAAGAGGCTGAATGGCCCCCTACCAGGAACTCTGAAAAGTGAATTCCTATACTGGGTGGAGGGGAGAGGTTGAACCAAATGATCTTCAAGATCCCTATCTCTTTCAAGTTTCAGAGATTTCCAATGGCGGCCTAGCACTCTAACTTGCCACATAATTATGCAGTGGACTGGCCAGCAAAATGGCCAGTAGGTCTAGCGCCAGAGTAGAATGCCCATATGACTCAGGCATAAGGTCCTGAACTTAACTATAAACTTCTTGAAGGCAGAGATAGCGTCTTATCTGTTTGTGTAGCAGTGTCTTGCACGTAATAAGAGATGCTTTTCAAATGTTTGTAGAATGAATGAATGGACAAATGAATGTTGGGCCTATATTAGTCCCCTAGGCCTACCATAACAAATTACCACACACGGTGGCTTAAAACAACAGAAATTTGTTCTTTCACAATTCTGGAGGCCAGAAGTCTGAAATTAATGTATCATCAGGGCTGCACTCTCTCAGAAGGCTCTAGGCAAGAATCTGTTCCTTACCTCTTCCAGCTTCTGGTGCCTCCATGGTCACATTGCCTCCTCCTCTTCCGTCTGCCTCTTCTAAGGATACTTGTCATTAGATTGAAAGTCTACGTGGATAATCTAGGATGATCTCCTCATCTCAAGATCCTTAACTCAATTACGTCTGCAAAGATCCTTTTTTTCAGTAAGGTCACATTCACACGTTTTGGGGATTAGGACATGGACATATTTGTGGGGCCACCATTCAAGCCACTACACTTATTTTTAATGGTCATTAGACTATCACCATTATTCATACAATAGTGCTTGGCCTCTGATGATACTTTCTACGTGCAAAGCAGAATAGTATTGAGAGATTCTCAACAGAGACAGTGTAGTGCTTAATAAGCTAACTGTTGGATTCAGACAGACCTGAATCTGATACCAGTGTTGCTACTTAGTAGCAGTGTATCTTTGGCCAAGGTGTTGAACTTTTCTATATTTCATGTTCCCTATACTAAAATGAGAATTGTAGTACCTATCTCATAGGTAAATATAAATGTTCCATGAAATAATGTTTGAAAATTACTTAACATAGGACCAGGCATATAGCTGACTCTCTACAAGTGGTCAGTATTTTTGATTAGTATGAGCTCATTCCTTTTCCCTGGTTTCAGACTGCCTGAGGTGTCAGGCTTTTGTTCTTCCTTAGACATTTAATTGAAATCAACTTATGCTTATTGAGGATTGACTCTGCACAATACACTATCATATGTAATAGGTATAAATGATAAACAAGACAGACACTGTCCTGCCCTCACAGACCTTAGAATGTGATGGCATCAGCGGTTAATAAAATATGGAATTATAATACAGCATTGCCATTATGACAACTGGGGAAACACAGAATCTGGAGAAGTCCATAGAAGGGGCACCTAACCCAGGATCTCTGTATATGGAAGGATACTTATATTTGTAGAAGAAGGCCCAGCTGGGGCTGATCTGGATTCAGACCTTGGCCATGTCTAAGGAACTGGTGGACCAGTAGTTCCTCAAGTATTTACTGGTATGTGTTGATTTTGCCTGGGGAGATGTGTGCTCTTTGGGTCTGGAGAGAAAGATGGGGACATGAGGAGTCGTCTTAGTTTAGGTTCCCCTAGAAGTAGACTTGAAGACAAGGATTTGAGTGCAAGTAGTTTTGAGGGGAGATAATCCTAAGAAATGCTAATAAGGAAGTAGGGAAGTGAGACAGGTAAGAAAAGAGCCACTGAATGAATGATGCCTTATCAAGCCAGTTACCACTGTGGTTAACTGGAGTTTCCTTGTACTGGGGAACTCTAGAAGCTGATGTAGAACATAGACCTTGGAGTTATCCACACCTATTCCTGTCAGTCATTGGCTGAGGACTGCACCCAAGCAGAGTGCCTGCAAGCAGGGCAGGCAGGCTACTGAAGAAGGCCTCAGGCAAAGTGATGCAGCTGTTGGCCATCGGTAAGGCCTGAGGAGATATGGGCATGACACAGAGGGCATGACACAGGAGGAAAACATGGTATGCGTTCCAGCTTGTGGCCAGCGAGGAGGTATGCGGCCCATGAGCAGAGGGGCTTCTGGCAGAAACTAAAGAAGGTTTTCTCATGAGGCTTCCTGTAATACTCGGGAAACAAATAGTGCTTCTTAGGGACCAGGTGACAAAATGCAGCACAGAGCTGGGAGGAGGGGCTTTTCCCCCATGAATGCCTAGAACGCAGTGTGGCGCGTCAGAGTAAGGACTCAAAACAAACCAATTCTGTTCAAATACCTCATGATCCACAGCTTTGAGGAGAAGCAAAATCTGCTTCCCTGGCATGGAAAATGATGCTCTTCTGGAGAGCACTGAAGCTGGGGGAAATGGTGAGGGAAATGGTGAATGGAGGCCTGTTTTTGGCTTCACAGGTCTTGGGGACTCCAAAACCAAGGCCAAGGCGGGCGAAGATTTTGTGAACACATATAAAAATTTTCTAAGAATTCTCAGAAGTAAGTGGGGAGACTTTGGGGAGAAAGGTGTCCTGGTGCAGGTGAGGGGACTGAACCAGTGGGATTTGAGTTTCTACTGTCTACACAAAGAATTGGGCAGCCTGTGGAAATTTAAGTTACACGTGACTCCCTTCCTATACCCCCTCCAAAAGAGGCTGCTAATACTTATGGACCACCTATTAGGGTGCCAAGCATTCTACAGATCTTATCTCATTTATTCGTTGTGATAAACCCAATGCATGGGTGAGAAAATTGAGATTCATTGAGGGTAAATAGTTTGCCTACTAAACATAGCTAGTAAATGTCAGACCTGGTATTTGAGCCCTAACTTGTTTGACTTGGGAACCCATGCTTTTTTTACACTATCTCCTTATGCTACCTGGTAACATAAACACATCTGCATGTGTGGTTTTGCACATATATACAGTTTGAACCCAGAAATGGATTTCAAATTAATAATAATCTTAAGAAGCTGAAACCATAACCATTTATTGAGTTATATGAGATGCTTAAGTTATGCAAGACAGTTTTTTTTTAGGAACAACCCCAGCAATATTTAAAACAGAAGAATAAAGAACTGAGGATGAAGGGAGTAAATGCCATTATTATTCACTGACATGAAAATAAATGAGAAATGAAAGAATGGCACACCTCTGCCTTTTCTCCTAAGGTGAATAATAGCTATTTGCTTTACAATGACTTTTTTTTCTATAGGTGGATGAAATCTGGGTCCATATATTGAAGGATCGCTTTTCTGCCTGGGATATAGTGAATTTTTTCAGGGCTAAAAATTCCCTTTCTAAAATGGTTACCCAAACCATTTTTAAAACAGACCACGTGCTCATATTGGGATCTCATTCTTGTGCTGAAAGCTCTGGCACTGTGTCTCTGACTGCTATTATACCTATGAGAAGAGTTGACTATTTTGGGGGTTGAGCCCATTTGTTAATCCATGATGCCCTTGAGAAGAAGGGGAAGGACAAGATAAATGGGGTTTGGAGTGTGGGAGTGAAGAAACTTATGCTCTCAAGTATCTGGAGTGAGCAAAATCTAAGTGAAGCCAAGTAAGACATTTAAAGAAAGTGTTGGGATCCTATATTCTCCTTGGTTTTGGCAAGAAAGATGTCAAAGATGTAAATAAGTGGCTGAATAAATACATGGAGAAAATATAAACCCTAGCCTTCTTTCATAATGTGAGTGTATCCTCAAGGAATGGAAACTAATTTTATTATTACCTTGATCCATAGTTAATAAAATTACAGATAACATTAACTAAGCATTCATTATATGGGAGGCAGTATGCTTTTTCCTCCCACCAATTTGTGTGTTTTTTTGTTTGTTTTGTTTTGTTTTGTTTTGTTTTTGGCCACGCTATGCAGCTCGTGGGATCTTAGTTCCCCGACCAGGGATCGAACCTGGGTCCTCGGCAGTGAGAGCGTGGAGTCCTAACCACTGGACCGCCAGGGAATTCCCAGGCAGTATGCTTTGTTATGTATCTCAGTTATCTCAAGGGCACCCCAAAGCAGGCTTTATTTTTAAGTGAGGCAACTGGGACTTAGAAAATTTACATGACCTAAGGTCTTACAACTTCTAAATGGTAGAGTTGAAATTTGAACTCAAGTAGTCAGACTTTAGGACTTGTTTTCCAAGATGGTCCTGGTCATAAAAAATTTTTCTTGAAGTGTAGGGTTGCATATTTTTGGACTATCTTCTAGCATTGCTCACCCCTGTGAGTAAGTTTCTGAAATATTTATTCAATTTATGTGTCTGTCTTGTCCATCTCTGTATTTCCAGCACCAGGACAGTTAATTACAATACAGAATAGTTACTGAGAAATTTTTGTTGACTGAATAAACTCTTCATTCCTCTATTTCTCTCTGTTAATGGGGGTGGGGGGCAACCCAAGAGTTGCTGAGGAATGTAATACATTTTTAATTGGTTGGTTTCTAAAACAATGGTGTCCTGTCCTGATAGCTCTTTACACTTGTAATATCTAATCATTCCGAAGGCAACATTTGTTAGCTGCCTTATTTTAGGCAGAATGTCAACTCTTAGATGTGAATTATATTTTCATATTCATAGGGTTCAGAAATGTACCTTTTGAAGCATTCATGGGGGTGGTACTTTAAATGTACTTAAAAAAAGCTGCACTCAAGGGAACTAATTTGGGTTTTGCTTTTGGCTGACAAGCTTTTACTAGGTGTGGCTGAGACTCTAACAAATCTACCCTTCCAGTAATGTATGCATATCATAGGGTGCTATACGAGGAGATGCCTTTGTGTGCTCCTTCCCTTCCCTTGGAACCTTAGGAAAGGAGCCTATGTTCGATCTTTCCATACTCTGCAGTTGTGTGACCTATAAAATGTTTTGCTGATATGCATTCACAGTATCCAAGATGAGGTTTATGGTGCCGAGTACAGTGCACGGTACATGGTAGGCACTCAATAAACGCTGGTTGGGTGATTAACTGAATGAATGAATGCATGAAGATACGGTTTGAATCAACTTGGTATAATTTGAAGAGACAGAAATGCTCTCCCTTTGCCTGCAGATGACTAAAACTCTCATATGCATCCATTTGGGGGCTAAAGCTTTGGAAGGCAGTTAGAATGCAAATATACTGAATGAGTTCCTAACCCACTACCTTGAATGAGTATTCTGGATTTAGAACTTTCCAAGCTCTAGATGAAAAGGAGGATTCAAAAAGATGGGATGCGGGACAGGTCCATTTTGATGAGGAATAGGGGATATGGGGAGGTGCAGAGAAGCTATGTGCAGGATAGGAAATCAACAGAAGGGAGGATACCATAATAAGACTGCAGATAGAGAGGATAAGGGGATTGCGGAGGCACCAAAAGTCATATTCTCGCTTCCCATTCACCATGTGGGTCCACTCAGATTGTCACGTGTGGCCAGCAGAATGAGACTGCAGCCCAAAGGGACAGGCTGCTATCCATGACTTTGGAGCAAGTATTTTTAACTTGGTGAGAGTGTCATGTGTACGTCTGTGGTACATGTGGGACTGAACGCTTGGCAACTCCAGTTCTCTCAGCCCTCCCAGAGTGAGCTGAACCTTTGCTGTTAGCCAGCCTCCAAGATGGACTGTGATGATCCTCTCCTCTTGGTATTTATGTTCTTGTGGAGACTCTTCCTACACTGAATAGCACCTTGCAAAAATGATGGTGTGTGACCTTGGAGGTTAGGTCATGAAAGACAACACAACTGCAACTTTGATCTCTTGGACAGCTTGCTCTGGAGGAAGTGGGCAACCGTGTCATGAGGACACACATGCAACCTTGTGGAGACGACTGTGTACAGAGGAACTAAGGCCTCCCGCCAACAGCCAGCACCAGCTTACCAAGCATGTGAGTGAGCCCCCTTGGAAGTGGATGCTCCAGCCTGAGTTGAGCTTTGAGATGACTGCAGTCCTGGCTGACATCTTGAGTGCAACCTCATGAGAAACCCTGAGCTACAACCACCCAGCCAAGCCATCCCCAGATTCTTGACCTACAGAAACTGCAAGATAATAAATATTTATTGTTGTTTTACATCACTAAGTCTAGAGTAATTTTTTTTTACACAGAATTAGAGACTAATACACTTTCTTAGTCTGTGATCATAATTGCTATTGTACTTACTAGTCTGTCAAATGGGTATCAGGTCTTCCAGATCTCTTTAAAGGTGGTGGTTTGTTCTTTTTTTCTAGCTTCATATTAATAGATAAGAATATAGAGATGCACAGCAAGGACTCTAGAGTCAGGCAGACATTATTTTAAGTACTGGTTTGGCCACCTATGTGACTTTCATGACGTTACTAAATCAAACTCAAATTTATTATGAGCATTAAAGGAGCAAATGCATTTCAAGTGCTTAGGGTAGTTTATGGCTTATGGTAAGAGCTCAATAAGTGTGATAGTTATTATGGTTAGTAACTGTATAAAGAGATGCTTCTAAGGGCCTTGCCTTATGGACAACAAAGTAGCTGAAGTATGTGTTGTACCTTAAGTGGGGAATTTGGTTTCCATTAGAATTATTAAATAAATTTATTGAGGTATAGTTTGTATACTGTAAATGCACCCATTTTAAGTGTACAATTAATGATTTTTAAAATTTACTGAGTTGTGCAACTATGACCATCATCCAGTTTTAGGATATTTTTTCATCATCCTAAAAAGAAATCTTGTGCCCAGTTGCAATCAGCCCCAGGCAACCACTAATCTACTTTCTGTCTCTATATATTTGCCTTTTCTGGACATTTCACCTAAATAGAACCATACATTTTGTAGCTTCTAATGTCTGGCTTATTTCTCATAGCATGTTTCTGAGGTTCTTCTATGTTGTAGCAATTATCAGTACTTCATTTCTTTTTATTGTCAAATAAAATTCCATTGTTTGGATATACCACCTTTTGTTTATCCATTCATCCATTGATGGACACTTGCGTGGCTTCCACTTTTTGGCTTTTATGGATAATGCTCTCTGAATATTGGTGTACAAATTTTTTGTGTGGGCATATGTTTTCATTTAGCTTGGGTAGATACCAAGGAGTGGAATTGCTCAGTAATATAGTAAAGGTATGTTTAACTTTTTAAGAAATTCCCAGTTTTTCAAAGTGGCTGCACCATTTACATTTCCCCCAGCAATGTATGAGAGCTCTTATTTATCCATATCCTTGCAACATTTCTCATTGTCTGTCTTTTTGATCATAGCCATTCTAGCAGATGCGAAATGGTATTTCATTGTGGTTTTAATTTGCATTTTCCTAATGACTAATGATGGTGAGCATCCTTTCATGTGCTTATTGGCTATTCATATATTTTCTTGGGGGAAATATCTATTCAAATCATTTGCCAATTTTTAATTGTTGTTTATCTTATTATTGTGTGTAAGAGTTCTTTGTATGTTCTTTGTATGTATACAAATCTTTTACTGGATATGTGATTTGCAAATATTTTCTCCCAGGCTGTGGCTTGTCTTTTTATTTTCTTAATGGTATCTTTTGAAGCACAACAGTTTAAAATTTTGATGAACTCCAATTTAACAATTTTTTTCTTTTATGGATCATGTTTTTGGGATCGTATCTAGGACATTTTTATAGAACCTAAGGTCTTAAAAATTTTCTCCTAAAGGTTTTTATAGTTTTAGCTCTAACATTTAGATCTACAATTCATTTTGAATTAATTTTTGTGTATAGTGTTAGGTAAGGGTCTAAGTTCATCTTCTGGCTTATAGATGTCCACGTGTACCAGCACCATTTGTTGGAAAGACTATCCTTTCTCAATGAATTGCCTTGGTACCTTTGCTGAAAAATCAATTGACTGTAAGTATAAGAGTGTAGTTCTGGACTCTCAGTTCTGTTCCATTTATGTATATGTCTATCCTTAATGCAGTATCATGTTGTCTTGATTGCTGTAGCTTCATAGTAAGCTTTTTTTTTAAACTTTTTATTTTATATTGGATTATAGCCAATTAACAATGTTGTGATAGTTTCAGGTGCACAGCAAAGCAACTCAACCATACATATACATAGTAAGCTTTTAAAGTTTTAACATGAAAGTCTACCAGATTTCTTTTAAAAATTGTTTTTTAGCTATTCTGAGGCTTTTGGTTTTTCATATAAATTTTAGGATAATTTTATCAATTATAGAGAGAGACACATACACATTGCTGGAATTTTGATGGGGACTGCACTGAAACTATTGATTAATTTTGGAAGAACTGCCACTTTAGCAATATGGAGTCTTCCAATCCATGAACATGGAATGTCTCTCCATTTATTTAGATTTTCTTTAATTTTCCTCAGCAGTGTTTTATAATTTTCAGTGTACTTGTCTTACATTTCTTTTGTTAAATCTATTCCTAACCTTTTATTCTTTTTGATGATATTATGAATGGAATTGTTTTCTTAATTTCACTTTTGGATCATTTATTCCTCGTATATATAAAAATATAATTGATTTTCATACATTGATACTGTATCCTGCAACCTTGCCGAACTTGTTTATCAGATAGTGTTTTGAGATTTCCCTAGGATTTTCTATTCACAGGGTTATGTCATCTGTGAAGTTTTACTTCTTCTTTTCAACCTTAATGCTTTCTACTTCTTTTTCTTACATGATTGCACTGGCCAGACCCCAAGTGCAATGTTAAATAGAAGTGGTGAGATGGACATTCTTTCCTTGTTCCTTATCTTAGGAGGAAAGCATTCAGTCTTTCACCATGAAATATGATAGCTATAGAGTTTTCACAGATGCCCTTTCTCAGCTTGAGGAAGTTTCCTTCTATTTCAGGTTTGTTGAGAGTTTTTTTTTTTATCATGAATGGGTATTGGATTTTGTGAAATGCCTGTTCTGTATCTGTTGAGATGATCATGTAGTATTTGCCCTTTATCCTCTTAATGTGGTTTGTTATGTTAATTGATTTTTGGCTTTAAACCAACCTTGTATTCCTGGGATAAATCCCACTTGGTTGTGGTGTATAATCCTTTTTATATTTAACTAGATTTGGTTTCCTAATATTTTCTTGAGGATTATAGTGTCTATATTCATGAAAGATGTTGCTCTTTAATTTTCTTTTCTTGTGATGTCTTTGTCTGGTTTTGATATCATGGTAGTGCTGCCTCACAGGAGTTGGGAATTATTCCCTCTTCCTGTATTTTCTGGAAGTTTGTGTGGTATTGGCATTATTTCATTTTTAAATGTTCGATAGAATGTATCATTTAATCCATCTGCTCCTGAGTTTTGCTTTGTGGGAAGTTTTTAAATTACTAATTCTATTTCTTTACTTGTTATATGTCTATTCAGATTTTCTACGTTTCTGAGTCAGTTTTGCTAATTTGTGTCTTTTTAGGTATTCATACATTTCATTTAAACTGTCTGACTTGTCATAAAGTTGTTCATGGTATTCCCTCATAGTTCTTCTATGTTCTGTAAGGTCAGTAATAATGTCCTCTCTTTTTCATCCTGATTTTGGTGTTTTGTGGGTTCTCTCTTTTTTCTTGGTCAGTCCAGCTAAAGGTTTATCAGTTTTGTTACCTTTTCAGAGAATTAACTTTGGTTTAATTGATTTTTCTTTACTGATTTTCTGTTTCGTATCTTATTGATTTCCATTCTAATTTCTGTTTTCTTCTTTCTTCTTGCTGTGTGTTTAATTAGCTCTTTTTGGGGGGTGGGATTCATAAGGTAAAAGCTTACTATATTGATTTGAGATCTTTCTTCTTTTCTAACATAACTGTTTATGGATATAAACTCTCAGCATTGCTTTAGCTGCATGCCATATATTTTTATATGGTGTGTTTTCATTTTCATGCAGTTCAAAAATCTTTTTCTTTGTAATTTCTTCTTTGACCCATGGGTAATTTAGAAAAGTGATATTTAATTACCAAATATTTGTGGATTTCACAATTTTTTCTGTTTTTTTATTTCAAATTAAATTCCATTGTGTTTCAGAGAATATGCTTTAAATTATTTCAATCTTTTTCAATTTGTTGGTGCTAGTTTTACTGCTTAGAATATGGTTTATCCTGCAGAAAGTTCTATGTGTACTTGAAAAGAATGTATATGACATTTTTTAGTGGAGCGTTCTGTAGATGCCAGTTAGGTCAAGTTGTTTGATAGTGTTGTACCTATAAAGCATAGCAAGTCTTATATATCCTTGCTGATTTTCTGTCTAACTGTTCTCTCAATTTTGGTGAGTCAAATATTGAAGTCTCCAAATTTATTGCTGAATTGCATATTTCTTCATTTTTGTATCATGTGTGTAGGCATAATTATGGCTCCCCAAAGATGTCCACGTTATAATCCTTAGAATCCCTCAATATGCTATGTTATATGGCAAAAGAGAATTAAGGTTGCAGATGGAATTAAGATTGCTAATCAGCTGACCTTTATAATATCTGAAGTAGCCCTTAGTCTAAAATGAATCATTATTCCTTTCTGCCCACAAAACCACACAACCAATACCAAATAAGGAAACCATGCACTGTCTTTATAGAGTAAGGGAATAAGATCCAGTATCCCATTCATTATGTCAAGCAGCAACAGATTTGGGCTCTTCTTCAGTCTTTTGTGTGACATTGAGCAAACTACTTAATTTTACCGAGCTTCAATTTTGTATCTTTAAAATGTTTTATACCTATTGCAGGATAATGTATATTAAATATTGAGCTCCTCAAACAGATGTTAAAAAATGAGAGAAAATAATCTAAAACTCATTTTGTGCAATGAGAGGTAGTGAGTTTGAAAACATTCACTGCCTGGGCACTGGGAGGCAGCAACTCTTTTTTTAAAAAATGCTAAGGGTAAAACACAGAGAAAAGCTTGAGATTGCTTTATATCTCACAACAAATGACATTCATGACCAATTCTGATTTTCCTTCACATTCTGTACCTTAAGCTCCTAGGGAGAACTGCCTCACTCAGGCATCTGAAAACCTTTTTGCTGCCATGGTGCAGCAGAAACTCCTCCCCCACCCCATCTCTTTCTTCATCATTTGACTTGGAAAATTTAAGATGATAATTTTATTTCTGTGACTTTAATACTGAGAGTGAGCCCCTCAGATAATCCAACTAACACCTCCTTTTCTGAAACCCCTCTGTGTGTTCTTAATTCGGGCTTGCTACTGTCAGCCTACTCTCCAGCACCTTCCCTACCTCACTGCACCCCTGCTAACACACACCCACTGACACAATTTACACCCACACAATGACTCCAATATAAAGTGTAGGCTTGTGAAGCAGCAGACTTTTTGAGAACCACAAATGCAGACATCAAGGCAATCTCCAGTTACATAAATTACAGGGCCCCATGCAAAAGAAAAATGTGGGGCCCTTTGTTCAAAAAGCAGGAACAAAGTGCCATTAAAGGTACTAAATGGTACTAACTTGTCCTTTCCTCTATTGTCTCTCTCTTTCTCTCGACTTGTCATGATGTTTTTTATTTGCCCTTTAATATGATTCTAAATAAAGAAAAATTTAAAAATTGAATTATTAGCATGAATTTTACCACTCATCTTTATTTTGCCCAATGCTACTTTTAAATGCAAATTAACCTGTATGCCAAATCACCAAAATTAGACAATTAGTATTTTGTAGCTCATAGGTGCATATCTATTTAATTCTTACCAGGACAGTAGAAATACTACACAAAATGAAGCCAAATATTTTTTTTTGCTCGTATCTCTTTTGCTTTATTGTCTCATTGGGCTTCACTTACAAAACACAAGGTCAAAAATAAAATTATTAAAAATTTGAAGACAAAGCCAAATATTTTTATCTCACTTCTTGATATGTTCACATTCTACCAGCACTCTACCTTCAGCTTACTGATGAGTAAGGAAAAAGTGAAAAGAACTGTGGGTTGCCCTATCTTTCCCTTTTCCTTCTGTGTCATCATTTTCAGAATAAGTGGTTGGCTAATGCAGCAAAGTACCAAGAGTAAGAAAGGATATAATAGGGCCCCTTGGTTGTTTGTGTTTCTTAGAATACCAATGCCATCTTAGCAATTTCTAGTTCAAATGGTAAATGTGGCTTCTGCAGGCTGTCAGTGCCCCTACTTACTCAGTTGTAGATGTAGCACACTTACCTCGTACTCACTTTCAGTGTCACTGAACTCTTGATGCAACATGGGTCTACTGGAGCTCTGTGTTCATGAGATATCATGAATGTTATATGAGAATGGGGTGACAAGGAACAGTAGACACACACATTGCCCATATATTCTCTGCTCACACTCATGCTCCATTGTCTATCAGATATCCCTTAGAAAACACAAGTTTGAAGATAAAATTATTAAGAATTTCAAGACAGTGGGACAGCACAGCATTTAGCCAAGCACAAGACCTTTCTGAATGTGGGGCCCTGTATGACTGCACAGGTTGTACACCCGTGAAGTTGGCCCTGAAGAAATCTTTTCATTCAACTTCCTCCCATTTACCAGGCATGTCAGCTTTTCTGTTAACTTCCTCTCTGAATCGTTTTCTGAAGCAGTGTATAAATACACGTTTGTATCCATCACTGTTAGTTGGCATGCCAAGGTCAGGTGCTCAAGCAGGATTGTTCTTCCTCCTCATTTGCCCTGCAAACTGCACACAAGCTGGATGTTTTAGGAGGCTTTCTGGAAAAGAATACTCCAGCCCTTCACAATCCCCTATTGTACCATGAAATTACACTGATGGGTTCAAAGGATGCTGAAAGTAGCCTGAGGGCTTTGGCCTTGATGTCACCCAGGAGGTCCTGTGACTTCCCTATACAGAGGTTGTAGCTGGCAAGCACTCCGGCCTCATCTATTTTTTCATGTATTTTATTATTTATTATAGTCTAATAACAGCTTTATTAAGATATAATTCACATACCATAAAATTTGTCCTTTTAGAGTGTAGAGTAGTTTTCAGTATATTCACAAAGTTGAACAACCATTGCTACTATCTAATTCCAGAACATTTTCATCACCCCCCCAAAGAAAATCCATATTCATCAGTAGCCATTCCCCATTCCCTCCCCTGCTCCCAGGCCCTGGAAACCACCAATCTATTATCTGTCTCTATGGATTTGACAATTCTGGATGTTTAATATAAATGGAGTGATATAATATGTGGCCTTTTGTGTCTGGCTTCTTTAACTTAGCATAATGCTTTCAAGGGTCATTTATGTTATAGCATATATCAGAACTTTATTACTTTTTATGGCTGAATAATATTCCATCATACAGATATACCACATTTTGTTTATCCATTTATCATTTGGGTTGTTTCCACTTTTTTTTTTAACAGCACAACATTTTAATTAATTAATATCTGACACACCTCTAAAGTACTTTCCCTATGTTTTAGGCTGCATACTATATGATCACCTCTTTATATTACAATGATTTTATAATATATTTTTTATAGAGAGAATACAAAGATAGTCTTCCATTTAGTATGGATGATTAAAATTTTTTATTATTGATGGGTTAGTAAAGTTCGTTTGGTTCTTATGAAAATGCTGCCATAAACATTCATGTACAACTTTTTGTGTGGACACATGCTTTCAGTTCTCTTGGGTATATAACTAGGAGTAGAATTACTGGGTCATGTTTAACTTTGTGGGGAACTGACAGACTGTTTTCTCTGTGGCTGCACCATTTTACATTCCCACCAGTAGTGTATGAGGGTTCCAATTTCTCCCCAATCTTGTCAGCACTTGTTATTATCTGTCATTTTGATTATAGACATTCTGGTAAGTGTGAAGTGGTATCTCACTGTGGTTTTTTTTTTATTGGAGTATAATTGCTTTACAATGGTGTGTTAGTTTCTGCTTTATAACAAAGTGAATCAGTTATACATATACATATGTTCCCATATCTCTTCCCTCTTGCATCTCCCTCCCTCCCAACCTCCCTATCCCACCCCTCTAGGTGATCACAAAGCACTGAGCTGATCTCCCTGTGCTATGCGGCTGCTTCCCACTAGCTATCTATTTTACATTTGGTAGTGTATATATGTCCATGCCACTCTCTCACTTTGTCACAGCTTGCATTGTGGTTTTGATTTTTATTTCTCTAATGACCAGTGATGTTGAGCATCTTTGGATGTATTTATTGGCCATTTGTATAAATTTGGATATTATAAATATTTTAATATTTGGATAAATATTTACTCAAACATTTGCCCAATTTTTAACTGGGTCATTTGTCTATTTATTTTTATGTTGTAACCTCTTTTGTTAAATTTATTCCTTTTTGTTCTTTTTTGCTGCTATTCTAAATAGAATTGTTCTTTTAATTTCATTTTCAGATTGTTCATTGTTAGTGTATACAGATGATTTTGTATATTGATTTTGTATCCTGCAACCTTGCTGAACTTGTTTATTATAATAAGTTTGGTGTCTATTCCTTATGATTTTGTATATATAAGACCACATCATCTGTGAATAGAGATAGTTTTACCTCTTCTTTTAAAATCTGTAAGTCTTTCATTTCTTCTTCTTACCCGATTGCCCTGACTATAACCTCCATTACAATACTGAATAGAAGTTGTGAGGATGGACATTCTTGTCTTGTTGCTGATCTTAGGGAGAAAACATTCAGTCTTTCACCATTAAGTATGATGTTGGCTGTAGGTTTTTGTAGATGTCCTTTCTTAGGTTGAGTAAGATCTCCTCTACTCCTAGTTTCTTGAGTGTTTTTATAATAAAAGTGTGCTGGATTTTGTCAAATACTTTTTCTGCATTTATTGAGATGATCATGTGGTTTTTGTCCTCTATTCCATTTATATGGTGTATTGCATTGATTGGTATTAGACTAACCTTGCATTCCTGTGATAAATGCCACTTTTTAATATGTTGCTAGATTCAGTTTGCTATTTTTTAAAGGATTTTTGCATCTATATTCATAAAAGATATTGATCTGTAGTGTGTTTAGTGACTTTTCTGGATTGATCCTATAAAATCTATATTATTTGTTATGTGTGGCTACTGAAGTCTCTGCATGGTTAGCATAATGGTCAGCTATCTGCAGAGCAGGGATTGTCTTAAATGCTTTGAATCAGTAAGTCTCCTAGCATTTGCTAAGTGGCTCTGTACATGTGTTGGGGCATACTTTGAATGCTGCAGTAGGCAGTTTTGTACCTCTGTGTTAGCCTTCACTTCCTGCTTGTGCAGAGCCTCAAGATAAGCCAGAGGTGAGAGTTTAGGGCCTTCTGAGGTCTTTCCTAGGCATGGGAACAGCTCAGAACATTCTTGTGGCTGTCTAGATTTCTGAGAATATGCAGAGCTTTTCAAAGCACCCTATGCAAATATCATTCCCCAGTTTTTTCTTTTAAATTTTTTGGTCAGCCTCTTTTTGACCCCAACTTTTAATACCATCTCAGGCAGCTGTGATGTTAAACAGTTGCCAATGATTATTTTTTACAAATGCCCTGCAGGTAGGGCTGTTTGCACAGAGGAGGTTCTGAGCTCACCTCCTCTCATGGGCACACCAAAATCACAACTATCTGCAGAACATCCTTGATGAAAAAGACTGGAACCTACCAAAAAAATATCTTCTACAATTAAAGACATAAAGAAGGAATCACAACAAGAAAGGTAGGAGGGGCAGACTTGCTATATACTTAAGTCCCATATCCATGGTGGGTGACCCACAGACTGGAGAATAATTATATTGCAGAGGTTCTCCCAAAGGAGTGAGAGGTCTGAGCCCCACTTCAGGCTCCCCAGCATAGCAGTCCTGCACTGGGAAGATGAGTGCCCAGAGCATTTGGCTTAGGAGGCCAGTGACGCTTACTTTCAGGAGTCCCAGAGGGTTGGGGGAAATAGAGATTTCACTCTTAAAGAGCACACACAAAATTTCATTCATTGGGACCCAGGGAGGGGAGCCTGGGTCACACCTACCTGCTGATCTTGGAGAGTCTCCCAGAGAGGCAGGAGGCAACTGCAGCTCACCCTGGGAACATAGACACTGGAGCTATTTTGGGGAGCTCCTTTTACCATGTGGACACTGATGCTGGCAAGCACCATTGTGGAATCCTCCCTCTAAGTCATTAGTGCCAGGACCCGGCACTGTAGGTGCCAGTGCTGAGATGCCTCCAGACAAGCAACTAACTGGGCAGGGACACAGCCCTACCCATCAGCAGACAGGCTGCCTTAAGACCCCCTGAGCCCACACCTGCCTTTAGACATGGCCCTGCTCACCAGAGGGACCAGGACCCAGTTCCACCTACCAGTGGGCAGGCACCCAAAATCCCCTAGGCCCTGGCCCTGCCCTCCAGGGAGCCTGCTCTAGCCTCTTGACCAGCCTCATCCACCAGGGGGCAGACACCAGACTCAAGAAAACCATAATTCCACATCCCGTGGGACCAGCCTGCCTATCAGCAGACCAGACCCTGCCCTAGGACGAGCTGAGCCCTGGCACTGCCCGCTAGTAGACTAACACAAGCTTCAGGACACCCCAGACCTGGTACCCAACTGTGTCAGGAGCTACCCCTCCCACCCCCCTGCAATACCAGCTCTGGGACCCCCTGGTCCTGCAACCAGGCTCCAGGACCTGGCTTCACCCACCAGTGGGCAGGGAACAACCCCAGAGTTTTCTGGACCCTGACTCTGCCCACCAGTGAGCCAGCACAAGCCCTGGGGCCCCCTAGGGTTCTGCAGTCAGCTGCCTTGTAACCTGGTCCCGCTAACCAGTGGCTGGCAGCCTCCACACAAGGCAGACCTGGCAACCAACTGGACCTGGAGCCAACTGAGCCTACCAGACTGCCCACATAGTCAGTGCACCACAATAGAAGGACCCACACAGCCTGCCTAGGGGAAACCCCTACAGCTTGGGTGATAAGAGAAGAGTGCACTGCTGGGATGCATAGGACATCTCCTACAAAAGACCAGTTCTCTAATGTCAGGAAATGTAACCAACCTACCAGATACATAAAAATAAAAATAGCAACTTGGGCAAGATGAAGTGGCAGGAACATGTTCCAGACAAAGGAACAAGATAAAGCCACAGAAGAAAAACTAAGTGAAGTGAAGACAGGCAATCTACCTGAGAAGGAGTTCAGGGTAGTGATGGGACTACATCAAACTAAAAGCTTTTGCACAGTGAAGGAAACTATCAACAAAACGAAAGTCTACCTACTGAATGGGAGAAGATATTTGCAAATGATATTTCCAATAAGGGGTAAATATTCAAAATATACAAAGAACTCATGCAACTCAACATCGTAAAAATAAACAACCGAATTTAAAATGGGCAGAGGATCTGAATAGACATTTTTAGAAAGAAGACATATGGATGGCCACCAGGCACATGATAAGATGCTCAACATCACTAATCATCAGGGAAATGCAAATCAAAACCACAATGAGATATCACCTCACAACTGGCAGAATGGCTATTATCAAAAAGGCAACAAATAACAAGTGTTGGTGTGGATGTGGAGAAAAGGGAACCCTTGTGCACTGTTAGTAGTCATGTAAATTGGTTCAGCCACAATGGAAAACATTATGCATATTCCTCAAAAAATTAAAAATAGAACTAACATATGATCCAGCAATTTCACTCCTGGTTATTTATCCAAAGAAAACAAAAACAATAATTAGAAAAGATATAGTCATCCCTATTTTCATTGCAGCATTATTTACAGTAGCCAAGATATGGAAGCAACCTAAATGCCCATCAATAGATTAATATTAAAGAAGATGTGGTATATATGTATGTATATACATATATATATATATATATATATATATATATATATATATATATATAAAATGGAATATTACTCAGCCATAAAAAAGAATGAAATCTGAAATCTTGCCACTTGCAACAACATGGATGGACCTGGAGGGTATTATGCTAAGTTAAATAAGTCAGACAGAGAAAGACAAATACTGTATGATTTCACTTATATGTGGAATCTAAATAAGAAAACAAATGAAGAAACATAGCAAAACAGAAACTGAGTTATACATACAGAGAACAAACAGATGGTTGCCAGAGAGGAGGGGTGTGGAGAGAGGAAGGAAATAGGTGAGGGAGATTTAGAGGTATTAACTTCCAGCTGCAAAATAAATGAGTCACCAGTATGAAATATACAGTGTGGGGAATATAGTCAATAACTGTGTGACATCTTTGTACGGTGACATATTGTAACTAGACTTATGGTGACCATTTTGAAATGTACAGAAATATCAAATCACTAAGCTGTGTAACAAGAGCTAACATAGTCGGGCTTCCCTGGTGGCGCAGTGGTTAAGAATCCGCCTGCCAATGCAGGGGACACGGGTTCAAGCCCTGGTCCGGGAAGATCCCACATGCCGTGGAGCAACTAAGCCCGTGCACCACAACTCCTGAGCCTGTGCTCTAGAGCCCGTGAGCCACAACTACTGGAGCCCACGAGCCACAACTGCTGAAGCCCACATGCCTAGAGCCCATGCTATGCAACAAGAGAAGCCACCGCACCACAACGAAGAATTGCCCCTGCTTGCTGCAACTAGAGAAAGCCCATGCATAGCAAAAAAGACCCAAGGCAGCCATAGGTAAATAAATAAATAAAATTATTTTTTAAAAAAACAACTAACATAGTGTCGTAGGTCAATGATACTTCAAAAACAAACTCATAGAAAAAGAAATCAAATTTGTGGTTACCAGAGATGGGGTGTTGGTAGTGGGGGAAATGAAGGTAGTCAAAAGGTACAAACTTCCAGTTATAAGAGAAATAAGTGCTAGGGATATAATATACAACTTGTTCTATGTTATATATGAAAGTTGTTAAGAGAATAAATCCTAAGAATTCTCACTGAAAGGAAAAATATCTTTTCTATTTCTTTATCTATATGAGATGATGGATGTTCACTAAACTTATTGTGAGAATCATTTCATGAGGTACGTAAGCTAAATCATTATGCTGTACACCTTAAATTTATACAATGCTGTATATCAATTATATCTCAATAAAACTGGAAGAAAATCCTATTTTATTATTTTAACCAGCACTTTGTTTCTATTGAGGTTGGAGATTAGCTAAATATATTTTCTATGTATTGCCTGTTAATGCCTTTTAACCATTTTCTTAGTTAGGTTTTGGTGTTTTTCAATTTTACACATATTTACAGATGTAAATTAATGTGCATTGGGAAATCTGGAATATTTAGAGTGTGATTAAGATAGCAATTCATACTGTGGAAAATAATAGAGTGTATAATTAATGGTGCTGTGAAAGATAGTTCTTTCTTTGGGGAAAGAAAGAGTTAGATCTTTATCTTACACCATTCACAGAAATAATTCCCAGATGAAGAGCTAACTATAAAACAAAACTATGAAAGAATTAGACAAGGAAATATTTTTCACATTTGAAATGGAGAAGGATTTTTTAAGACACAAAATTAATTCTCTGAATTCACTAAAGTAAAACACCAACACATATATCTACACAAAAGTACAGACGTTCTCTGTGGTAATGACACATAGGCAAGCACAAAAAATTAGTGACAGACTGAGAGGACATATTTGCACCATTAGAAACAGGCAAATTATTAAGATCCAGATTACATAAAGTACCCTACCAATTGATAAGAGAAAGATAAGCCACCCAGTAGAAACTGAGATGGTTAACACATATAAAAAGATGATCAGCCCAGAGGGCAGACAGCAGAAGCAAGAAGAACTACAATCCTGCAGCCTGTGGAACAAAAACCACATTCACAGAAAGATAGACAAGATGAAAAGGCAGAGGGCTATGTACCAGATGAAGGAACAAGATAAAACCCCAGAAAAACAACTAAATGAAGTGGAGATAGGCAACCTTCCAGAAAAAGAATTCAGAATAATGATAGTGAAGATGATCCAGGACCTCAGAAAAAGAATGTAGGCAAACATCGAGAAGATACAAGAAATGTTTAACAAAGACCTAGAAGAATTAAAGAACAAACAAACAGAGATGAACAATATAATAACTGAAATGAAAACTACACTAGAAGGAATCAATAGCAGAATAACTGAGGCAGAGAACGGATAAGTGACCTGGAAGACAGAATGGTGGAATTCACTGCTGCGTAACAGAATAAAGAAAAAAGAATGAAAAGAAATGAAGACAGCCTAAGAGACTTCTGGGACAACATTAAACGCAACAACATTCGCATAATAGGGGTCCCAGAAGGAGAAGAGAGAGAGAAAGGACCCGAGAAAATATTTGAAGAGATTATAGTTGAAAACTTCCTTAACATGGGAAAGGAAATAGCCACCCAAGTCCAGGAAGCACAGTGAATCCCATACAGGATAAACCCAAGGAGAAACACACCAAGACACATAGTGATCAAATTGGCAAAAGTTAAAGACAAAGAAAAATTATTGAAAGCAGCAAGGGAAAAATGACAAGTAACATGCAAGGGAACTCCCATAAGGTTAACAGCTGATTGCTCAGCAGAAACTCTGCAAGCCAGAAGGGAGTGGCATGATATACTTAAAGTGATGAAAGGGAAGAACCTACAACCAAGATTACTCTACCCGGCAAGGATCTCATTCAGATTCAATGGAGAAATCAAAAGCTTTACAGACAAGCAAAAGCTAAGAGAATTCAGTGCCACCAAACCAGCTCTACAACAAATGCTAAAAGAACTTCGCTAAGTGGGAAACACAAGAGAAGTAAAGGAACTACAAGAACAAACCCAAAACAATTAAGAAAATGGTCATAGGAACATACATATCGATAATTACCTTAAACGTGAATGTATTAAATGTTCCAACCAAAAGACACAGGCTTGCTGAATGGATACAAAAATAAGACCTGTATATATGCTGTCTACAAGAGACCCACTTCAGACCTAGGGACACATACAGACTGAAAGCGAGGGGATGGAAAAAGATATTCCATGCAAATGGAAATCAAAAGAAGGCTGGAGTAGCAATACTCTTATCAGACAAAATAGACTTTAAAATAAAGACTGTTACAAGAGACAAGGAAGGACACTACATAATGATCAAGGGATCAATCCAAGAAGAAGATATAACAATCATAAATATATATGCACCCAACATAGGAGCACCTCAATGCATAAGGCAACTGCTAACAGCTATAAAAGAGGAAATCGACAGTAACACAATAATAGTGGGGGACTTTAACACCTCACTTATACCAATGGACAGATCATCCAAAATGAAAATAAATAAGGAAACAGAAGCTTTAAATGACACAAAAGATCAGATAGATTTAACTGATATTTATAAGACATTCCATCCAAAAACAGCAGATTACACTTTCTTCTCAAGTGCACACGGAACATTCTCCAGGATAGATCACATCTTGGGTCACAAATCAAGCCTCAGTAAATTTAAGGAAATTGAAATCATATCAGGCATCTTTTCTGACCACAGCGCTATGAGATTAGAAATGAATTACAGGGAAAAAACCGTAAAAAACACAAACACATGGAGGCCAAACAATACGTTACTAAATAACCAAGAGATCACTGAAGAAATCAAAGAGGAAATCAAAAAGTACCTAGAGACAAATGACAATGAAAACACGATGATCCAAAACCTATGGGATGCAGCAAAAGCAGTTCTAAGAGTCTAGTTTATAGCTATACAAGCCTACGTCAAGAAACAAGGGAAATCTCAAAGAAACAATCTAACCTTACACCTAAAGGAACTAGAGAAAGAAGAACAAACAAAACCCAAAGTTAGCAGAAGAAAAGAAATCATAAAGATCAGAGCAGAAATAAATGAAATAGAAACAAAGAAAACAATAGCAAAGATCAATAAAACTAAAAGCTGGTTCTTTGAGAAGATAAACAAAATTGATAAACCATTAGCCAGACTCATTAAGAAAAAAAGGGAGAATACTCAAATCAATAGAATTAGAAATGAAAAAGGAGAAGTTACAACAGACACCACAGAAATACAAAACATCCTAAGAGAATACTACAAGCAACTCTATGCCAATAAAATGGACAACCTGGAAGAAATGGACAAATTCTTAGAAAGGTATAACCTTCCAAGACTGAACCAGGAAGAAATAGAAAATATGAACAGACCAATCACAAGTAATGAAATTGAAACTGTGATTAAAAATCTTCCAACAAACAAAAGTCCAGGACCAGATGGCTTCACAGGTAAATTCTATCAAACATCTAGAGAAGAGCTAACACCCATCTTTCTCAAACTCTTCCAAAAAATTGCAGAGGAAGGAACACTCCCAAACTCATTCTATGAGGCCACCATCACCCTGATACCAAAACCAGACAAAGATACTACAAAAGAGGAAAATCACAGACCAATATCACTGATGAATATAGATGCAAAAAGCCTCAACAAAATACTAGCAAACAGAATCCAACAACACATTAAAAGGATCATACACCATGATAAAGTGGGATTTATCCCAGGGATGCAAGGATTCTTCAATATACGCAAATCAATCAATGTGATACACCATATTAACAAATTGAAGAATGAAAACCATATGATCACCTCAATAGATGCAGAAAAAGCTATTGACAAAATTCAACACCCATTTATGATAAAAACTCTACGGAAAGTGGGTATAGAGGGAACCTACCTCAACATAATGAAGGCCATATATGACAAACCCACAGCAAACATCATTCTCAATGGTGAAAAACTGAAAGCATTTCCTCTAAGATCAGGAACAAGACAAGGACGTCCACTCTCACCACTATTATTCAACATAGTTTTGGAAGTCCTAGCCACGGCAATCAGAGAAGAAAAAGAAATAAAAGGAATACAAATTGGAAAAGAAGAAGTAAAACTGTCACTGTTTGCAGCTGACATGATACTATACATAGAGAATCCTAAAAGTGCCACCAGAAAACTACTAGAGCTAATCAATGAGTTTGGTAAAGTTGCAGGATACAAAATTAATGCACAGAAATCTCTTGCATTACTATACACTAATGATGAAAAATCTGAAAGAGAAATTAAGGAAACACTCCCCTTTACCCCTTCTACAAAAAGAATAAAATACCTAGGAATAAACCTACCTAGGGAGACAAAAGACCTGTATGCAGAAAACTATGAGACACTGATGAAAGAAATTAAAGATGATACAAATAGATGGAGAGATATACCATGTTCTTGGATTGGAAGAATCAATATTGTGAAAATGAGTATACTACCCAAAGCAATCTACAGATTCAATGCAATCCCTATCAAATTACCAGTGGCATTTTTTACGGAACTAGAAGAAAAAATCTTAAAATTTGTATGGAGACACAAAAGACCCCGAATAGCCAAAGCAGTCTTGAGGGAAAAAAATAGAGTGGGAGGAATCAGACTCCCTGACTTCAGAGTATACTACAAAGCTACAGTAATCAATACAATATGGTAGTGGCAGAAAAACAGAAACATAGATCAATGGAACAAGATAGAAAGCCCAGAGTTAAACCCACGCACCTATGGTCAACTAATCTATGACAAAGGAGGCAAGGATATACAATGGAGAAAAGACAGTCTCTTCAATAAGTGGTGCTGCGAAAACTGGACAGCTGCATGTAAAAGAATGAAATGAGAACACTCCCTAACACCATACACAAAAATAAACTCAAAATGGATTCGGGACCTAAATGTAAGACCGGACACTATAAAACTCCTAGAGGAAAACATAGAAAGAACACTCCATGACATAAATCACAGCAAGATCCTTTTCGATCCACCTCCTAGAGTAATGGAAATAAAAACAAAAATAAACAAATGGGACCTAATGAAACTTAAAAGCTTTTGCACAGCAAAGGAAACCATAAACAAGCCGAAAAGACAACCCTCAGAATGGGAGAAAATATTTGCAGACAAATCAACGGACAAAGGATTAAGCTCCAAAATATATAAACAGTTCATGCAGCTCAATATTAAAGAAACAAACAACCCAATCGAAAAATGGGCAGAAGACCTAAATAGACATTTCTCCAAAGAAGACATACAGATGGCCAAGAAGCACATGAAAAACTGTTCAACATCACTAATTATTAGAGAAATGCAAATCAAAACTACAATGAGGTATCACCTCACACCAGTTAGAATGGGCATCATCAGAAAATCTACAAACAACAAATGCTGGAGAGGGTGTGGAGAAAAGGGAACCCTCTTGCACTGTTGGTGGGAATGTAAATGGATACAGCCACTATGGGGGACAGTATGGAGGGTCCTTAAAAAACTAAAAATAGAATTACCATATGATCCAGCAATCCTACTACGGGGCATAGACCCAGAGAAAACCATAATTCAAAAAGACACATGCACCCCAATTTTCATTGCAGCACTATTTACGATAGCCAGTTCATGGAAGCAACCCAAATGCCCATCGACAGACAAACGGATAAAGAAGATGTGGTACATATATACAATGGAATATTACTCAGACATAAAAAGGAACGAAATTGAGTCATTTGTTGAGACGTGGATGGATCTAGAGACTGTCATACAGAGTGAAGTAAGTCAGAAAGAGAAAAACAAATATCATATATTAACGCATGTATGTGGAACCTAGAAAAATGGTACAGATGAACCGGTTTGCAGGGCAGAAGTTGAGGCACAGATGTAGAGAACAAACGTATGGACACCAAGGGGGGACAGCCGTTGGGTGGTGGGGATGGTGGTGTGATGAATTGGGCGATTGGGATTGACAGGTATACACTGATGTGTATAAAATTGATGACTAATAAGAACCTGCTGTATAAAAAATAAATTAAATAAAATTCAAAAATTAAAAAAAAAAGATCAACCACATTATAGCCCAGGTTAAGAAAGCACAGCTCTACTGCCTTCCCACTGCTTGCGCAAACAATTCAAATTTCATTTTTCTTCCCCTAATTTCACTCCTGTCTCTGTTTCTGGCCTCATCCTGGCCCTTCTCTCCTCACCCCCAAACTTCACACTTAAGCCATGAGGACCTCCTCAGGACTCCCAGCACAAACTTTGCTGTTTCTGATGTACCTGCCGTGATCCTGTCTGGCATGCCACCTTGGTGGCCTGCTGAACACTTCCTCATAATCTCAAGACAATTATCATCTCATCTATAAAATCTTTTCTGCCCCTCCACCATTGCTCTTTGTGGAAGCCTTTGGCAAGTTCTTCATCACCTTTGTACTCCTAATGCATATACATATATATATATGTATGTACTCCTAATGCAAAGAGAATATCCAGTCAATGCTGATTAAATTGAACCTAGCAATATCCCCTCTTCTTAGAGATTAAGTCAATGAAATGTAGAGGGTTTATTCTGACAGCTAGATAAGATTAAAGTTAGATTAAAACCCATTTTCTCTTGAATCCTAGACTTTTAAACTTTCTTATTAACCATATTTAACTGAAATTTATTTTAAAAATTCAATTTTCAATTTACCACCTCCTGTTTATAAAAAAGCATAGAAAGTAAAAATTAAAAAGCATAATTAACTGACCTCTCATCCACATATCTAAGAGGAGAACCAGAAGAGTACATGCACCGAAGTTAAGAAAATACAATTTTAGAATGTAGGCAGTAGACAGCTACATCAAAGGCCTCCAAATTCAGTACAAATGAGGACAAAAATGGTACACTCCTTTTGGCAATAAGGAGGTCCCTGGTGACTTTTTCCAGGGTGGTTTCAGGGAAATGATGAAGGACAATGCAGTAAGACAGAAAGAATGAGGGAAGAAGTGGAGACAGTGAATGGGGGCTATTCTTTAGAGCAACATACCCTGTTCTGTGATTCTCAAACCATTGGGACCAAAGATCAGGGCTGGCTGTTCTGAGTTTTGCAATGCTCACTTGCAGGAAGTTAAGTGAAGGCAGAGACATTTTTGTCTTGGTCATACTAAATCTACACTACCTACATAGCACAGTACCTGGCACATAGTATATGCTCAAAAAATATTTGTTGAGTACTGAAATATTACTGTAGGCATTGAGAAGAAACTGAAAGTCCAAAGGTTAGTAGCTCAAGGTTAATGTAATTGACATAATTTGGGGAGACTCTGGGTCAAAATGATTCCTCAGTTGCCAGGTCTGGGCTCTCTTTGCCATGTTTCTTGTGCGAGACTCTATCACTTTAGTCATGAGGAGAGGAAGGAGGAGTGAATAAAACATTGATGAGCACATGCTCCAATTTTCTTCCCATGACCTTCTTTCTTAGCCTTGGGTAGAGAAGATCCTCTTTCCTCTCCAGAGCTGGGGCCATCAATGTTTGAGTCCAGAACTGCCAGAGGCCATGTTCCCTGACACAGGAATAAAGTCCACTGAGAGTAGGAGAGACCAAAGCCAAAATGTTGAATAAGCGGAGGGCAGGTCCTAAGGAGTTTGAACTCCTGGAACTGTTTGTCCCTGAGCCCAGCTCACCCATGGTTAGGTTGCCTGAGTCATTAAATACTCCCTCTCTCCTACTCCATTTCCTTTGAGCTCATTTGAGTTGGGTTTCTCGCCCCTGCATCTGAAAAAGATGGAGAGACACGGCTGCAATTAGCAGCCCAAGCTTTTCCACCACAGTCCACATCTGCCTCTCATACCTAGTACTGGTGACAGACCAAGATGGCGCCTTTTCTTCAAAAGGACAGGTGAAAAACACAGTCTCCTGTTTTTGTAAATACCATTTTATTGGAACACAGCCTTGTCCACTCATTTACATTTTGTCTACGGCTCCTTTTGTGCTACGATGGTAGAGTTGAATGGTTGTGACTGAGACTATGGCAAAAGCTTAAACTATTTACTATTTGGCCCTTTACAGAAAAAGTTTGTTGACTCCTGATTTAGAAGATAATGGTGGAGGGGGTGGTAGAGGATGCTGCTGATGCCTCACCCAGTTTCCCTTTTCCTGCCCTTGCACTCATATCCCAGCTGCTGGGACTGTTGGCTGATAACTTATGGGATACCTTCTTCTCCAGAGACAATTGCCTAGCAATCTCCATGCTCTTCTGCCTACTGCAGACTTTGGCCTACTGATACACGGGTAGGATTAGTGCTCTAGAGCCTCCCCATGGGATCAGGCTGAAGCTACACTCCTGCTTGGATCACGTTCCTGCTCGCTACATCTCCCCCGCCCCCGGCTCCCCCCCCAGCCTAGAGTCCTTCCTCAATACATCCCTTCAACCGGAATTTCTATGTCACCCACTGCTTCTAGGAACCCTGCCAAAGTCAGGGGGGAAAGGATGTTTTGCAGGTATGGCTTAGTCTTGGAAGCACACTTCATAAAGACTGGTTATGACCTTTCTAGTGTTTCTGGATAGGTGAGCTGGACCAGGGAAATTACCCTACCCATCTGTTCTAATGCAATTTTCTTTTGCCCTTATATTCCTCCACATGTCAAAGCCCCTTCTTGACCCAAGGTACTTCAACATTAAATATAAAAAAAAGAAAAATTGCCTTTCTAGCATTGGAACCAGAACAAATACGAAGAGAACAAGGTATGGGGTTAGGGCTGCATCGGTGACTTCTAGGAGAAGACCTGATATTTTGACTGAAGTCCTTAATCAGCTGGGGAGTTAGACCTTTCAGGTTCTACCTTTCCTTCTTCCCTTTGACCTCTTCCTTCCTTACACAAAACTTCAAGACTTTGAACTTCTTTATGATCGGATATTCAGATTCTGTGAATGGTGGAGTCTGCCATTTCTGGGAGAACATGTTGTTGAGCTAAGAAATGTATGAGCAAAGCTAAGTTTATCAGCTTTACATTTATTCATAGCTTGGTGATATTCATTTCTGTATTCACTGAGCCTGGCCCAGAGTAGCTGCTTAATGCTTGCTTTCCAGTGAGTCAGGCTGTGCCCCACTGCTGGGCAGGGAAATGCAAGACTGTGTGAGCCTCTCAAGTTTGTAGCCTCTGGGAAGAGGGAAGAGATCAGACTAGCTCATTTCCTCATAGACACAGGTGTTCCTTAGCTCCAAACTTGGCCTCTGGCTTGCGTGTGAATTCCAGGTTCAGGAGTGGCCAGTGCCTCAGGGTGGGGCAAAGGTGTGGGTGGGCAGAGTTCAGGAATGCATTGTTCCAGAAAATTTGTCCAAACAGTTTTTCTGCCTCCTTTTCCCTGGCTGGCTGCAGTTTCAGTTAGAAAATCTGCTCATGAGGAGTTTGTTTTAGCTACTACTGCAGTGGCCAAAGGACTCTTGCTATATTTGAGAGGCCCATTGCCAAGCGCCTACTAGATACAAAGCACAGGTTTTTAACATAAGCAATTAGACAGAACCATATTCTCTCACCTATCTGAGTTTATGACCTCTTTAGATCAGGAGTCAAACTCTCGATCCCGAAACGGAAGAATAATACAAGGGGAGTCAAGCACCCCTCTTTGCAAAACATCCATTTCCAGCAGGTGATGCAAAGGAACTATGTGAAGAAGCTAAAAGACCCAGAATCAATCTAGATGTGTTCACCACCACCTGGGTTGGATTTTATGCTGTGGTTATCACTAAAAACCCTGTGGGCTTATAAAAATTTCAGTCACCCATGCCACCAACAATGTCACCAAAATACTGAAACACTCAAGAAATACCAGAATTCCAGAGGCTGTTGTCCACCATTGACTGGCATTAGACATCATCCTGATATCTAGGGGATACACTTGTGCAGTTGTCAATGATGATTGCTGCACACACATCCTCTCAAAACTTTCTGGTGTCTTTTTGTTGAATGAGCACATCTGTGAAGCAAACCAAGACATTTGTTGAGTGAATGATGCAGTCCTTTGCTCTAGGACCTATGGATCATCATCAGATGATTGGGGAAGGAACCTCTTTCCCTGGGTCTTCATAACAGGGGTACAGTCCATGGGATACAATTTTTTAAAATTAATTAATTAATTAATTTATTTCTGGCTGCGTTGGGTCTTCGTTGCTGCACGCAGGCTTTCTCTGGTTGTGGCGAGCGAGGGCTACTCTTCATTGCGGTGCGTGGGCTTCTCATTGTGGTGGCTTCTCTTGTTGTGGAGCACAGGCTCTAGGTGCGTGGGCTACAGTAGTTGTGGCATGTGGGCTTAGTAGTGGTAGCTCGTGGGCTCTAGAGCGCAGGCTCAGTAGTTGTGGTGCACAGACTTAGTTGCTCTGTGGCATGTGAGATCTTCCTGGACCAGGTCTCGAACCCGTGTCCCCTGCATTAGTAGGCGGATTCTTAACCACTGTGCCACCAGGGAAGTCCCATGGGATACACTTTTGGCCAAGGGCTAGTGATCATTTCCTTTTTCTTCTTATGGGAAAACCCCTCCTCACGTGCATCCAATCACATCTAATCAAGACTGGCAGCACTGTCCTGTCCAAAGAGATGACCCAAACTATGGTTAAAGACAGAAGACCGAAGAACAAACTGCTCCTCCAACCCATTATGGGAGCCTTCTTGACTCAGTTCCTGAATGCTGAACATCCCTGTAATTTTGTTTTCACCCCCAAAAGATTTTCCTGGAGATAAAAGTAGTTTATCTTGGCCAAGAGGAAGAGCTATAAAAGAATTAAAGCAGACCTCAGTTTTCTTTGCCTAGACCTTTGCCTCCTTTTCTTTTTTTCCCTCTCTTCTCTTTTCCATTTTTTCCCCTTTCCTATCTCCCACTCCCCTGAATCTTGACTGACATTAGATAGCTTACAGACAACTGTCCCGGCTTACAAAGATAGCTCTGGAAAGAACTGTTCTATCCGCTGCCAATATGAGATGGCACCAGTGATCCTGAGGCATGAAAACCAACCTATTCCAACCACCAACCATTCCAACCACAAGTTTTGCATCAGTTACAGATAAAGAAAACTGCAACCAGAGACAAGACCAAAGTCATGTACCCCTCTCTTCTCCAAGCTTCAGCTCAGGGAGTTACCTAATTCTGAGGTGCTCCTTGATGTGCATCATTTGAATAAAACCTGTAATCCCTATTGAGTCACTTTAATTATATTTTTCTTGACACTAAAATCTTTTCCAGATTCGCTCTTCACCCTCTCCATCCTGCTCTGTTCTTCAGGAGACTGACATCTATGGGTTATATCAATAGGCTCCCTAACCTCTGGCTTTGTTTTGGGTTCAGCCAATGGGAGGCACTAGAAGGAAGTCAGAGGGTGGACAGAGTGAAGTCAAGGTATATATGCTCTGGGTCCCTTCCAGCCTGATCACCATGAGTTGACGGAATCCTTGACCTAAGGCTCCACCCAAGGCTCCTGTTTGTCATACTTTCCCTGGTTCCTGTAACTTCTTTTTCTCTCTCTCTTTCTTTTTTTAATTTTAATTTTAATTTATTTATTTTTGGCTGCGTTGGGTCTTCGTTGCTGCACGTGGGCTTTCTGTAGTTGCCATGAGCGGGGGCTACTCTTCATTGTGGTGCACGTGCTTCTCATTGTGGTGGCTTCTCTTGTTGTGGAGCACAGACTCTAAGCGTGCGGGCTTCAGTAGTTGTGGCACGTGGGCACAGTAGTTGTGGCTTGTGAGCTCTAGAGCACAGACTCAGTAGTTGTGGCGCACAGGCTTAGTTGCTCTGTGGCATGTGGGATCTCCCCGGATCAGGGGTCAAACCTGTGTCCTCTGCATTGGCAGGCAGATTCTTAACCACTGCACCACCAGGGAAGTCCCTGTAACTTCTTTTTCTTGCCTCTTCAGGACTAGGGGATAACAGCTCCCTTTTGTCGCTAGCCTCAGGGAACTGCACAATGCCCTGACCATTTCCCTAAATTCTGCCAATTCCTTTGGAAACAACCTTAAGGTGTATGACGTGATTTGATACACGTATATATTGTGAAGTCATTAGTACAATAAGGTTAGTTAACACATCCATCACCTTACCTAGTTACCTTTTTTGTTGTTGTTGTTGTTGGTGAGAACATTTAAGGTCTGCTCTCTTAGTAACTTTCAAGTGTATAATATTGTTAACTATAGTCAACATGCTGTACATTAGATCTCCAGAACTTATTCAACTTAAAACTGGAAATTTTTACCCTTTGACCAACATCTCCACATTTCCCGCACCCCCAATTCTGATAATTACATTCTACTCTCTGTTGCTATGAATTTGACTTTTTTAGATTCCACTTATAAGTGATATCATACAGTATTTGTGTTCTCTGTCTGACTTATTTCACTAAGCATAATACCCTCCAAGTCCATCCATGTTGTCACAAACGGCAGGATTTCCTTCTTTCTCATGGCTGAATAATATTATATATATATATATATATATATATATATATATATATATATATATATATGTATGTATGTATATATGTACCACATATTTTTGTCCATTCATCCACTGACAGACACTTAGGTTATTTCCATTTCTGGCTGTTGTGAATAATGCTGCAATGAACATGAGGGTGCAGATATCTCTTCAAGATAGTGATTTCATTTCCTTCAGATATATTCCCAGAAGTGGAATTGCTGGATCATAGGGTAGTTCTATTTTTAATTTTTTGAGAAACCTCCATACTATTTTCCATCATGGCTGCACCAATTTACATTCCCACCAACAGTGTAGGAGGGTTTTCTTTTCTCCGCACCCTCTCCAGCATTTGTTATCTCTTGATTTTTGATAATAACCATTCTAACAGGTGTGAGTGGTACCTCGTTTTGGCTTTGATTTGCATTTCCCTGATGATTAGTGATGTTGGGGTTGTGTATGGGGAGGCCTGGCACTGGAGTGGGCTGGGGGCTGGGTTTGTAGGAGCCCACTGGGAGCTTGGGCCCACAGGAGCAGCCTTGCATTGGTGTGGGCCTGGTGCTGGGGTCCGTGGTGAAGTTGGGTGTTCACTTCACTCTCCTTCCCCCACAGGGAGAGCATCTCTCTCCACACTGGGCTGCTAGGGCTTGGGGGAGAGGTGACAGGACTAATGTGGGACTCTTTCCTACCCTCTTCAATGTGTCTTTTCTTAGTTCTGTGCCCCACTTTGGTGCTTTAATCCCTCATATGGAATCCTTAGTTCTTATGAAGTTATTTTCAGGTGTAGATAGTTTGTTTAAATTTATGTTTCTGGGGGTGGACAAATGCTAGAAATTTCTATACCACTATCTTGCTGATGTTATTCCTCAGAATTCCCTCACACTTTATCTTACTCTTTTCCCCAAAGTTGGTTTCTTCTTGAGACACTTAAAAAAAAATAAAAAACAAACCTTAACTTTCAGGATATCTCTTGGCTTTCCTCCTACCTCAGTGGCAGCTTCACTGCAGCTTTCTTTTCTGGATCATCTTCCTCTTAGAGATGGAGTAATACAGGAGGTCCTGAAATTTCTTCTGTTCTCTACTTGGTAAACAGAATTGTTGGGTATCTCCTTTGGCATAAGGATTCTGTCTAAAAAATTACTGAGACCCTAAGGGTGCCGTGAACCAAGAAATTTAGGGAACCAGTGCTCCAAGTCATCACATATGATTCTATAGCTCTAAATTCCTCCAGAGTGTTAGTAACTCACTTTTCTCCATATCCTCTGCAATATTTGCTATTTGTGGTCTTTATGATGATAGCCATTCTGACAGGTGTGTGGTGATATCTCATTGTGGTTTTGATTTGCATTTCCCTGATGGTTAGTGATGTTGAGCATCTTATAATGTGCCTGTTGACTATTGGTATGTATTCTTTGGAAAAATGTTTATTCAGATCCTCTGCCCATTTTTTAATTGGCTTGCTTTTATGATGTTGATTTGTGTGAGTTCTTTGTATATTTTGGATATTAACTCCTTATCAAAAATATCATTTGCAAATATCTTCTCCCATTCAGTAGGTGGCCTTTTCATTTTGTTGATAGTTTTCTTCACTGTGCAAAATCTTTTTAGTTTGATGTTGTCCCATTTATTTTGCTTTTGTTTCCCTTGCCTGAGAAGACATAGCCAAAAAAATATTACTAAGATCAAGTAAGATTGAGTACTGTCTATGTTTTCTTGTAGATGTTCTATGGTTTCAGGTCTTACATTTAAGTCTTTAATTCATTTTGAATTTATTTTTGTGTATGGTGAGAGAGAGTAGTTTAGTTTGATTATTTTGCATGTAGCTGTCCAGTTTTCCCAACACCATTTATTCAAGAGGCTGTCTTTTCCCCATTGTACATTATTGCTCCCCTTCCTCATTGCTTTAAACTTCAGAGACTTAACAATGATCAGTATATTTCATTTTGCCATGTTGCCCCAAATCAAGTCAACATGATGGCCTTCCTTTTACACCTAAGACCCTGTTGCTTGAATAGCAGCCTCTCACTTGGCTGCTTTACACTGACCAGAAGCTGCTTGCCTCTTTTGCTTTCTTTGAGTGCCAAATTCCTGATCTTCACAGAAAGCCTCTGTGTATCCTGGAAGCTTCCTTTCCAGAGTCCTTATGTATGGACATCATTCCTGTTTTCTATACAACACATACTTTCATTGTTCTCTTGCCCACTGGCTGCTTGCTGTTATACCATCCATCACCATGGTACTCAGGTGTTTTGAAAAGGTGAAATAAGGAATAGATGCTTTTAATCATGTGATAGCTGAGCTGTGATAAGCCTGGCTTCCTTCAGATTCCTTTGTACTGAAAAACTCCATACTTGGGCTGCCCTATCCTTGATGTACAGGACAGCATGGACTGGGAAAGCTATCTGAGGAAATGAACCTGTTTGTGAAAGCAGGTAGAGTATGCCTGCAGCCTACTAGAAACCAATCTTACCTGGAATCAGGAGAGGTCTGTTCTCAGTTGTTGCCTCCTCACATCAGCTATGGGTCTGACCCAGTGTATCAGTTATCTATTGCTGCAGAACAAATTACCCCCAAACTTAGAAGGTTAAAACAATAAACACTGATTATCTCACAGAATTTCTGAGGGTTTGAAAATTGGGAGAGGCTAGCTGGATGGTTCTGTCTCACGGTCCCTCAGGAGTAGTCAAGTTGTCAGCTAGGACTGCAGTCCTCTTGAAGTGACTAGGGAGTTCACTTTCAAGCTCACTCACATGACTGTTGGCAGAAAAAAAATGAAACATAGGCCACGTGGTCCTCTCTGAAGGACTGCTCACAGCATGGCGTCCCTCAGAGAGTGATCTGAGAGCACGCATCCAAGGCAGACGCTGCAGTCTTTTATAACCTAATCTTGAAAATGACATGCCATCACTTCTACCATAGTTCTTTGTCACATAGAAGAACCATGGCACAATGTGGGAGGGGACTACACAAGTGAAGAGTCAGGGCTCTTTGGGGGCCATCTTGGAGGCTGCCTATAACACCCTGATCTTGGCAAAATGTTAGACAACGAGGCTCCTCATGATAGAGTCCAGGAGCTCCTCTCAGCAGTGAATGGTCAGATACAAAGGGCTCTAAGAAGTTTTAACTGTGTGGCTGGAGAAACAGGAACAGGCCCTGTGAGTATCGATGTCCCATAAACATAACCCTGGCTGTGGTTGACACACTACCTAAGGGATCAAGAACTGAGGATCCAGAGTGTATCCGCAACTTCTTTGGTTCCAAAGACAAACCAGTTGTGTCGGAATCACCTGGAGAACTTGTTTAAAACACAGACTCCTTGCCCAAGATATACTATATCAGAATCTCTGTTGTGGGCTCACTAAATAATTTTGATGTGTAACCAGGTTTGGAAACCACCATGAGATCACACAAGTTTATAGGAAGAACATTTAACCTGTAACTAAAGTGAGAGTCTGGCTTTGACTGCTGGATGGATGAAGTGAGTGTAGGCTGGGTCCATAACTGCAGCTGTTTGCAGGTATGGTGGTGAAAGACACCCAAGCAGCTCTTGTTGACTTATTACTATTAATTATTTAAGGACTGCTTCTCTACTTGCCTTGGGATTAGAAGAAGAAACAGACAGAACTCAGAATGCAATGGACTAAATAAAACGCACAAACACAGTATGAATTTTTAATTAAATCAAATTCTGACCTTCTTTTTATTGAGTGGTTGGTCATGGAAGGGCCTAGAGACATAGGGAAGTTTGTGCAGGCTTAAGGGGTAGACGAGGAAATGCTATAATGCTTTCCTCAGGATATAAATGTTCAATATCATTTTCCTTTCTTCGTCTTCTGTTTCATAGCAGACTGATCTGAACAATTATTTTTATGCCATGCCATTGGAGCTACTGCTCTATGGCCTTGGTAGAGTAACCTCTTTGTTATGAAGATAGTTAAAAATTGCTTTTGAACATCTCCCCGAGGGATTTCTGATTTCCATACAGAGATTTAGAAAGCTGGAGTGAGTCATTCCCAGCTTTGTAATAAAGAAGGCTAGCCAAATTGCATGTACATGAATTTTCTTGAGAGAGCTGAGTAGCAGGGTAACCAACTAGTCTGAAATCAAAGGGGAGATGGGCATCCTGGAGACAGGATGTAAGCACTTTCTTTTTTACCCGGGGCAGAAGTTCCTAAACACTGGTATGAAAACTTCACCTAGAAGCAGTGGAGGCTGAGTGTGGACTGATGAGAGAGTGTGGAGACCCTGGGGGCTGCAGATATAAGAAAAATTTTCTGCATGGACTCCACTTGCTAAGAGTTCTGAGAAAGCATCCTTCTTGGTGAAGGCCTGTGGGAGAGGAGTAGCAGCCACTGTGGAAGAGGCAGAGATCCAGGGGCATGGGGCCTGCCTAAAACTGTTTAATCAGAACAATAGATACCCTGCTGCCATGCTTCCTTACAACCATCTAACAAGTGTCAAGTAACAAGTAATAGTGGAATACTGCCAGAAGAGTTGCAAGACTGTAGAGATGGTCACAGTTTAAAAAGAAAATCTAAAGCTAATGTGACATTGAAAAAAGTCTCTTTAGCAAACCAGTCTCCAGTCTAAACATAAGGTATTGCTATAGGAATTTGAAGTCTGGGGTGCATTGAGGGTACACTAAAGCAACAACAAACTAGAGCAACAACAAACCTCCAGCCCAGCTCAACTCCTTACTAGATTCTCAAACCTCCACATTAAAGGCTTAGCAAAAGAAAAAGCATGCCCATTTCCAGGCATCAAAACTATTTACTTGGGTCTCTGCTACACAAGATGTCTGGGATTCAACTTAACATTATGAGGCATACAAAAGGAAAGAAAAAAATAAAACACATCCAAGAGACAAAGAAATCAACAGAACAAGATTCAGAGATAACACAGATGTTGGAACTATCTGACATGGAATTAAAATAGCCATGAGTAACATGCTGAAGGCCCCAGTGGAAAAGGTGGACAACATGCATAATCAGGTGGGAAATTTTCAAAAAAAGACCAAAACTATAAGAAAGAATAAAATGAAAAACACTGTAACAGAGGTGAAGAATACCTTTGACTGACTCATTAGGAGACTTGACACACCCAAGGAAAGAAACAGTGAACTTGAAGCTAGGTCAATAGAGATGATCAAAACTGAAACACATAGAGAAACATGAGTGAAAAAAAAAAGTAGAACAGAGCATCCAAGAATTGTGGAACAACATTAGATAGTCTAACATACACACAATTGGAATCCCAGAAGGAAAAGAGAAAGAGAATGGGACAGAAGAAATATTTGAAGAATTAATGGCTGAGAATTTTGAAACGCAAAATGAAGAGGCTGAGAACTTTGAAACACAGAACCAAGGGACTGAGAATACCAAGAAAGATAAATACTGAAAACCCAAATCCAACCCCCACCCCCAGCACACCCACCTAGGCATAAAATAATTAAACTGCTTAAAATGAAATACAAAGAGAAAATCTTGAGGCATCCAGAGGAAAAAAGACACATTACATACAGAGGAAGAAGGATAAGAATTACCATAGACTTCTTGTCAGAAACCACACAAACCAGAAGACAATGAGTGACAACTTTAAAGTGCTGAAAGAAAAGCAACTCTTTCAACCCAGAATTTCTAAAGTCCACAAAAATACCTTTCAAAAATGAAGGAGAAATAAACACTCTCTCTGACAAACAAAACATCAGAACAATTTTACCAGAAAAGTTAAAGAAACTTCTTCAGGCAGAAGGAATGTGATACCAGGTAAAAACTTAGACACAAAGAGATGAAGAGCACTTGAAATGGAATAAATTAAGGTAAAATAAAATTTGTTTTCTTCTTACCTTAAATTGTTCTAAAATAAAACTAACTAATTAAAGCAAAATTATATTTATGGCATAATATGTAAAAGTTGAATGTATGACAATATGGAATAAAGAATGGGAGAGAGGAATTGGGAGCCCACTAAGGTCTGTACACTGCACATGTAGTGATATTATATTATTTGAAGATAGATTCTGTTTAACTGGTGATATATATTGTAAGCCCTAGAATAACACAATGATTTTTATAAAGTATAAATAATAAGTTTTTAAACAAAGGTGGAGATAAAATGGAATAACAAAAAGCTCAATAAAAATATGCAATGAGGGACTTCCCTGGTGGTGCAGTGGTTAAGAATCCGCCTGCCAGTGCAGGGGACATGGGTTCGAGCCCTGCGCCGGGAGGATCCCACATGCCGCGGAGCAACTAAGCCTGTGCGCCACAACTGCTGAGCCTGTGCTCTGGAGTCCGTGAGCCACAACTACTGAGCCTGTGTGCCACAACTACTGAAGCCCGTGTGCCTGGAGCTCGTGCTCCGCAGCAGGAGGGGCCACCACAGTGAGAAGCCTGCACACCGCAACGAGTAGACCTCGCTTGCCGCAACTGGAGAAAGCCCGCGCGCAGCAACAAAGACCCAACGCAGCCAAAAATAAATAAATAAATAAATAAATAAATAAATAAAAAATATGCAATGAATACAAGAGAAGGCCAAAAAATAAGAACTATATGCTGCGACAATAAATCCACTTAAAATAGAAAGATAGGTAAGTTAAAATAAAAAGATGGAAAAGATGTATGATGCAAACACTATAAATAAAGAAGCTGGGTAGCTATAGTATTATCAGACAAAGTAAAATCCAGAACAAGGAATATTATGAGAGATAAAGAAGGACATCACATAATAAAGGAATAAATTCTTTAAGAAGACATAGCAATTTTATATGGACATGCACCTAACAACAGAGTTTCAGAATACATGAAGCAAAAACTGATAGAGCTGAAAGGAGAAATAGACAAAACTACAATTATGGTTGGACACCTCAATACTAGTCTGTCAGTAATTGGTAGAACAAGTACATAGACAGTAAGAGCACAGAAGAACTGAAGAACACTATCAAACAACTTGACCTAAATGCCATATATAGAGAATGCAAACCAGTAAGAACAGAATCCACATTTTTTTCAAGTACACTTCCCCCAAGTAGAACATATTCTGTGTCAAAAATCAAAGAGCATGTTTAATATTAAAGAAATCATACAAACTGTGTTCTCTGATGATAATGGAATTGAACTAGAAATCAGTCACAGAAAGATTTCTCTAAAATCTTCTAAGGTATCAAAATTAAGCGATATTGTTGCTATGAACATTCAAGTTTTTATATGTACATAGATTTTCATTTCTCTTGGGTATGTAACCAGGAGTGGAATTGCTGGGTCAAATGGTAAGTCTGTGTTTAGCTTTTTGAGGGACTATAAGACTGTTTTACAAAGACTATTTTTCCCCATTGACTTGTCTTGGCACCCTTGTTGAAAATCAATTGACTATAAATGTGAACATTTATAGTCAATTTATATATATATATATATATGGAGAGAAGGGGGGGGTGCCTATAAGCAGTCAAACACCTTAGCACACAGATCTTGGTTTCTAAAACATCATTCTTCAATAAAAAGAACCAGGGCTTCTTATAGAAGTGGTTGATTCCAGAGCTGAGAAAAGGAAAACACAAGATGAACTTGGAGCATCTTGTGTGCCAGGAAATAAGGAAGTTCTTTAAAAAGTATGGGACTTGTCAAAAGAGCATGGAGACCAACCTGAAAAAGCTCCTAATGGCCAAAGATGGAGCAATTTGAGCAACAAAATGAATAACAATAGTATTGAATCATAAACCACAGGATAAAATAAATACTCATGTGTCCAGACTGATGTAAATAAATGATTGATTGAATAAATAAATGAATAGGGGAAAAAGATAACTCTTCCTTACAGAAGAATTACAATTAATATATGTAGAAGGTATAAAGGAAATACAAAATCACTATTAGAAGACTGCAGTAATAATTGTTGCAAGCAAGATATCCACTAACGAATGCCAGAATTAGTCAACAACTGTTTGAGGAGAAACAGGATATTTCTGTACCTTAAAAGTATCTCTCCCAAGATATTTATTAACTACAAAGAGAAAATAATAATTTTACAGTAAAGAAACTCAGCGGATAATACCTTAATCAAGTGATCAAGGTTAACATCACCAGTCATAAGATCCTCTGATATGATGTACTGAGAAAGGTATAGCATCACTTCTGTGATACTCTTGACAAAAATGCATATCCTTAGTATAATCATGAGAAAACATCACAGTAATCCAATTTGGGGGACATTACACAAAATAACTGACTGGTACTTTTCAAAAGTGGCAAGGCCATGAAAGACAAGAAAGAGTGAAGAAATGTCACAGACTGGAGGAGACGAAGGCGACATGATGACTAAATGAAATTTGGAATACCCATTTGTATCCTGGAACAGAAAATGTTCATTGGTGGAAAAACTGGTGAAATAAAAATAAAGTGTGTAGTTCAGTCAATACTACCGTGCCAACATCAATATCTTGGTTTTGGTAGTTGTACTATTGTTATGTAAGATGTTAACATTAGTGGAAGCTGGGTGAAGAACACATGGGGATTCTTTTTACTATTTTTGCAACATTTCTCTATATCTAAAATTATCTCTATCTAAATTTAAAATAAAAAGTTAAAAAATGTCTCTCTGAAAGAGTCCAGATGCAGCAGAGATTCAAGCAAAAGAAAAATAACCACAAAAGAAAAATTTTGTCTTTGGGGTTGAGGAACAAAGTATGCTAGAGATAACAGCTTCTGGAATTTCTGAATGGCTGCCTTCCACACCTGAGATTACTCTAGGTCAAAGGACTCAGCTACTGGAACAGCAAAGATAAATCAACGTTGTACCACACAAATGCCCTTGAACAAGTTGGTGCAGTTTGGGGCAGGCACAGTTTATCCTGCCCTGGGCCAGAGCTGATCAGCAAAATTATCAGTAGAATATATTTTAATAAGCAATACTAGAAGGATAAAAGTGGAAGTTCTTTGTGTTAATTGAATAAAGCTTGATCAGTGCTCCTTCCAGGGAATCTGGGAATCTGAGAAACTAATGTCAAAAACCAGCAACAAGCATCCCTGTGTAGTTCAGCCAAGTAGGTGAGAGTTAAGTGAACTCTAAACTGAGTGTGTGATGATAGAAGGGAAATACAAAGAAAAGGGAAGTCATTTGTTTCATAATTAAAATCAATATTTATGAGAAAAGCAAGTATTTATAAAGTGTCTACTGTGTGCATGGCAGCAAATAATTGTTTAATTTCTGTAGCACTTTACCAGCCACCAGATTCTTTTATTTATTTATTTATTTATTTATTTATTTATGGCTGCGCTGGGTCTTTGTTGCTGTGCGCGGGCTTTCTCTGGTTGCGGCGAGCGGGGGTTACTCTTCGTTGCGGTGCATGGGCTTCTCATTGCAGTGGCTTCTCTTGTTGCGGAGCACGGGCTCTAGGCGGTCGGGCTTCAGTGGTTGCAGCACGTGGGCTCAGTAGTTGTGGCTCGCAGGCTGTAGAGCACAGACTGAGTAGTTGTGGCGCACGGGCTTAGTTGCTCTGCGGCATGTGGGATCTTCCCGGACCAGGGCTCGAACCCGTGTCCCCTGCAATGGCAGGTGGATTCTTAACCACTGCACCACCAGGGAAGTCCCCAGCCAACAGATTCTGACATAAACCATCTCGTTTGATCCGCACAAAAAGCAGGTGAAGTGCACAAGGTATTATACGGTTTTCACAAGTGTGAAACAGTCTCAGAGAGGTAAGAGGCTTTGCCAAGGCCACACGTTAAATGGTCAGGCCAGGACTCCAATTCCTAGCTCTTTTTGAGAATGTCATTTTAAAAATAAAAATAACTTTCCATCTGCATCTCTTGATAACGCCCGAGTGAGCATACCAGAGATCTGGATACATCTAAAATCTGAAAATTTGTTTTAAATGTGCTACACTGGACATAGTCCAGAATATGTTTCAAAAGACACATTTTCTCCTTAAATGTTTAAATGCAACGTCCTTAAGAATAAATGAAATCCATATGCTCCTGATCAATTTGCATTTACCGTAATTCATTAAAATGCTGTGTTGGAAGTTATTGAGTGTTTGAGCACATTTTGAGTCTTTCTCCAAGTATCTGCAAAAGTTCCATGGATGGTTTTAAAATTGATGTAAAGTTTTTGGCATAAGTACAGATTTGGTCCATTCATTTTCAGGAAGATGATCCTTGGGCCAGTGTAGCAGATTCGGACTTCATCTCGTTTCCCAGCCTTCTTAGTCTCAAAGTGGAAAGAGAAGTGCCCCACACAGGAGTGGGAAGCCTTTTGCCCTTTGAATGCTCAAAGTCCAATGGAAGAGGAAGTTAATATATACATTACACATCTCTAGCATGTCTAAATACAAAACCCAACCATATTCTGTCCGTCTGTACATCCATCCATCCATCCATCCATCCATCCATCCATCCATCCATCCATCCATCCATCCAGGTACTCAATCATTCAAATAACATTTACTGGAGTCCTACTATGAATCAGGTATTGTAGAAAGTTCTGACTGAAAAATGAGTAGCATTCTTTTCCTGTCATGTTTATAAAGAATATTATATTAGCCTAAGAACAATCTTACAATTTAGGTAGATAATTCTATTCATACTTCATAGAAATGGATAAAGGGGGCTCAGAAAGGTTTAGCAACTTGTCTGTGATTTCGGACGATTCCTAACACACAACCGATGTTCTGTGAATGTTGAATTGAAATGAATGAGCAAGATGTGTGGTGTTTTCTTTGGATCTGCTCTGGTTAGGAGTCAAAGTATTAGAACAGGGTAGTGGTAAAAATACGGGCTTTGGAGCCAGACTAGGTCTGGGTTCCAATCCTACCTCCATGACTCCATAACCATGTGTATCAGTCAGGGTCCCAGGCACACTCAAAGTAGGATGATTTCAGGAAAGCTTAAAAAAAGAACAATTTGCACAGGTGTGGGAAGGGTATAGGAGAACCACATGGGATAGTGCACTCATGGCGTGGCTGTTACTACTCCTGGGCCTGAAAGAATGAGAAGGGAGTGGTTACAATAACCCAGAGAGGGGCATCTGACAGGAACTGTGACCTTCAGTTGAGGGCTGCAAACAGCCTAAAAGGACCCTGCAGGGAGGAAGCCAGGGAAGAACTACCCTGACCTCATTCTCCTCCTTCCCTCCCATAGCCTGCCAGGACACCCATTGGTTGAACCTAGTTGGGCAAAGGGACCATTCAGACTTTGGGACAGAGAGCAAGTGGGGGAGTGGATCTGGAGAGGCAAATGGAAGATATCAGACACTGCATGTGATGCTGGGAGATTATTTCACCTCTTTTACCTCATGGCTCTCCTCCTGGATATAATGAAACCCACCTTTTGGTGTGGCTTGGGGGGTCGGATTATATGGAATCGTGTTGATCCATATACTCAGCGTTGATCACAGTGCCTGGTAGCAGAGCTCACTGCGATTCTTCTTTCCGGGGCTCTGGTGCCCAAGCATATCGGCCCCAGCAGCTCTAAACAATCCAACACCCAGTCAACCTTACTCTCTGAGATGTGCAGTCCTTAGTTTCACAGGACTGTGCTTGCCATGTCTTGGGGACATGGTACTGACAGTAAGGGGCTGGGTCCTGATGACAGCTGGGGGAGAACGCATATAAGATGGGAAGGGTGACAGGGTTTGTGCCCAGAGCTGACAGCAACATAGGGAGCCAGCAGAGAGTGACCAGCAGGTGTGTGTGTGAGCAGCAGTGGGGGAGGAGAGGCACGAGCAGGCACTTCTGAGATGCTCAGGCAAGGAACAGGGCTTCAGTGAAGAGCATCATGGTCTTCACACTTTCAAGTGCAGCTGATTCAATGTTATTGCTGTGGGTCTGAGTGGCGCCCAAGAATCTGTGTGATTACACACCCCCTTCCCCTTGACAGATGGCCCTGCTGTGTAATTCCGAAAACAACCATGCTTTCAGCAACACTGCCATGATGTCTGGGGGTAGATTTTGAAGTCAGACTGACCTAGTTTGAATCTTGGTTTTATAATTTCTAGCTATGTGACTTTAGGCAAATCACTCAACCGCTCTCTGCCCTGTTGCTCATCAGGAACACTGCCATCTTGTCAAATTAAATGAGGCTGAAATGAGATAATCCACATAAAGAATTTAATAAATATTGATGCTAAGTCTGTGAACAAATGGCAAAACCCCAGGCACTTCACCAGGGTTCTGAGAGGGACCTTTGACACTTGTATAGGTGGATCAGTCCAACATGCATCGTCCTGAAACGACATGAACCAATTTCAATGCCCATATTTCCACAATATCCACCATTAGACCTAATTTGGAGACAAGGAAAGATGGACGCCCAAAGCCAAGTGGTTCCTCCTAAAGCCATGCAGCATTTGATGATCTTTTCTAACCAGAGAATTTCCTATTGTTTCAGCCATACACTGACCAGTTCACATCCTCTGAAACATGTCTAATCAGGAAAGTGGAAATAGAGCAGAAGTAGCTCTTTCCCCCAGTACCAGGGTGGTAGTGAGATATGGGGATTGGAGCCAAACAAAGCTGGGTTTGAATCCTTATTCTGATATATATCAGTCATGTGAACTTGAAGATGTCATATGACCTTCTGAACCTCATGTCCTTCCCTGCAAGTGAAGATAATGATGCATACTTTACCTGATTATTGTGAGGATTAATCAAGAGCATGTATATAACTTCTTGGCATTTAGTGACATTCAAAAAATTGCTATTATTATTGTTTTCAGCTTTATAAAGTGGTTCTCTTATCATTTGAATTTCTACAATATATGCATGCATTTTTTAAAATGATCAACAAAACTGCACCCAAAGAACTTTAGTTTTTGTTTCAAATCCCTCTCAGGTGAAGAGAACTCTATATAGGCAATGCCCTTTAATATGTTGTCAATTCTCGTTGGTAACTACAGACTTTATCATTTTGGAGGTAAAGGTTTTGATCTTCCAAATTAAGAAGTGCTGAGGTAAAATTCTCTTGGGATATTCTTTTCAAAAATTTTATATCTTTTCTTGTCTTTGAACAAAAAATTAAATAAAGCCAAGATGCTGGGATTCCTGCATACAAATAATTTACCATGGGATAACACGGATGAAGTAAATACTAAACAGAGGTATCTCTGTTCTGGGGTTTAGGATTGTTTTGTAGTAAAGGACTCAGAGAAGGACATGAAGGCTGGTCCAGGCCCAATCACAGATCCATCTCCATGAATCTATTAGAACATTGTCAGAAATCAACAGTGCTCCCTTAAGAAATAGAGTGGGATGCTCTCGAGGGTCTTAAATGGAAATAAAAGTCAGCTACAGCCAAATCATCTTTTCTGGCAAACTGTCTCTGGACTGTAGCCTGCGTACCTCTACCATCTCCTTGGTCCCCATCTGTAGCCTGCGTACCTCTACCATCCCCTTGGTCCCCATCTCTTCTGCTTCTGAAACTCATCTGGCTGTTGGGCTTGTTTATGGCGTTATCATCTTTGTAATCCACCCACAGCTCTTCATTGCCTCACCAGCACTGATCCGTTTCTGGCTTGGTTTCCCCATCTGTAAGTCAGAAATGATAAAATCACTCAGAATTTTTATCATCATTAAATAGGATAACATGAGTAGAGAGCTCTTTGTGTGAATATCCTAGACTTTATAATCTAGCCTATCTAATACAAAGCTTCATGATGCCCTCTGGTGCAATTGAGTGAGCCAGAGAAAATTACTGTTCTTGAGCCTCAGTTTTTCTTATCTGCAAAATGGAGACAATAATGATTATTTTGAAGCGATATTATGAGGAAAGTATTTAGCACCAGTGAGACAGAGCCCTGCCTAAGAGTTTGATCTGTCCCAGTTTCAAAGATTTGACTAGTCCTTTAGGAAGGTACCTTCAAAACTGCCCTTCCTAACTAATTATGCATTGAAGACAAATCTCCAGATTGTTTAGGAGCAAAATGTGATGCATTTGTAAATCTGGATTTTGTAACAGGCAGGGTGTGCTTTTCCATGTGGGGTTCATCATGTTAGCTTTATAAGGAATGTACACTTCAGTGGATTATTTTTTTAATAAGGAAAATATGATACTTGACATAAATTACATTGGTAAAAATCAATGTTATACATACAATTTATATTTTTCCCCTTTTCATACCTGTAAATGTTTCAAAATTTACCTCCTTTGCAATAAATGATGGATATTTATCTTCTTTGTTGAATGCCCATACCAAGAGACTCTTTTTTCCCCATCTGGTCTTCCATTCAAGTGTTCAATGCCAATAATTTTTGGCTTCTCTTTAAAAAAAACTTTACTGATGAATAATTGACATACAATAAACTGCATATAATTTAACCATGTAATTAATAAATTTTTACAAACTGATGAAATGTGTATATACATTTTATCATTTTGTAAAAATTTATATATATATCTGTGAAATTTATGTATATATATCTTTGAAACTATCACCACAATCAAGGCAATGAACATATCCATCACCCCCAAAAGTCTAAAGTATATTAGTTTGCATTTTCTAAAGTTTTATGAAAATGGAATCATAAAGCATGCACTCTTTTTTTCTGGCTTCTTTCACTCAAAATAATTATTTTGAGTTCATCCATGTTGTTGCTTGTATCAATAGTTCATTCCTTTATATTGCTGAGTAGTATTCTGTTGAATGCACAGCTTATCCATTCATTGGTTGATGGAGACTTGGGTTGGTTTGGCTATTATAAATAAAGCTGCTTTGAACATTCATGTGCAAATCTTTGAATAGACATATGCTTTCCTTTCTCTTGGAGAAATACCTAAGAATGGAATGGCTGTGTCATACAGTAAGTGCATGCTTAACTTTTGAAAAAACTGCCAAATGGTTTTCCAAAGTGTTTGTACCATTTTACATTCTGATCACCAATGTATGAGAGTTATAGTTGCTCCACATCTTCACCAATACTTAGTGTGGTCAGTCTTTTAAATTTTAGCTATTTCAATAAGTGTACAGTAATCTCTCATTGTGATTTTAACTTGTATTTCCCTAATGACTTTTCATTTGTTTCTTTGCCTTTCATATATCTTCTTTGGTCTGTTTAAAACCTTTGCTCAAATATATTATGATTTTGTTATCCTATAACCAGGGTTTGAGAGCTCTTTAAGTTCCCTGATGGATGTGTTAATTAACTTGATGGGAAGAATCTTTTCACAAGGTATTGTACACTTTAAATATCTTACAATTTTATTGTCAATTATACCTCAATAAAGCTAAAGCTGTTTTTCCTGATTAGACTGGCTAGAGGTTTATCCAGTTTATGGCTCATCTCAAACAGCCAGCTTTTGTTTTTGTTGATTTATTTCCTTTCTTCTACTTACTTTGAGCTTAATTTTTTCTTCTTTTTCTAGTTTCTTTGGGTAGAAGCTGAGGTCATTGATTTGAAACCATTCTTCTTTCTCAAATATAGGAGTTAATGCTAAAGAATTTCCCCAAAGTATTGTTTAAGTGACACCTCACAAATTTTGATATGTTATGTCTTCATTTTAATTTAGTTCAAAATATTTTCTAATTTCACTTTTGATGTCATCTTTGATTCATGGATTATTTAAAAGTGTATTATTTGGTTTCCAAATATTTGGGGGATTTTCCAGATATTATTCTGTTATTGATTACTAATTTAATTCCATTGTTGTCAGAGAACATACTTTGTATGACTTAATTCCTTTTGTTTGTTTTAATGTATTTTTCTCTGAAAACAGTTTATTTTGGTAGCTGTTTCATTTGCAATTGAAAAGAATGTGTATTTTGATATTGTTGGGTGGGATGTTCTATAAATGCCAATCATGTTGTTAGTTGATCATGTTGATCAAGTATACTATATTCTTGCTAAATTTCTGTCTACTAGTTCTATCAATTATTGAGAGAGAAGTATTCACATATCAGACTATAATTGTTGATTTGTCTATTTCTCCTTGCAGTTCTGTTAGTTTTTTCTTCATGTATCAATATCTTAAAGCTCTGTTATTAGGTGCATGTTTAGAATTGCTGTGTCCTTTTGATGAGTTGACCACTGTATCATTTTGAAATGACTCTTTTTATCCCTGGTAATATTCTTTGCTCTGAAATCTACTTTGATATTAATACAGCCACTCTAGCTTTCTTTTGCTTATTGTTATGATAGAACATATTTTTCAGTTCTTTTACTACTTGTGACTTTATATTTAAAGCTCATATCTCATAGGCAGCATATAATTGGGTTTTGCCTTTTAATTCAATCTCACAATCTCTGTTTTTTAATTGGGGTGTTTCAAACTTTTAGCATTTAATGTGATTATTGATATGGTTGGGTTTAAAGCTACCAACTTGCTTTCCACCATTTGTTCCATCTCCTCTTTGTTCCCTTTTCCTTATTTTCTGTCTTATTTTGGAGTATTTATTTTTTATTGTTGTGTTTTATTTCCTGAATAGCTTAGTAGGTAGACTTCTTTTTTTTGTTATTTTAGTGGTTGCTTTAGGGTAATAGTATGCATCTTTAATTTATCACGATCTACCATCTAGTGACACTGTACCGCTTCTCCTAGAGTATAAGAACCTTACAACACTATGCTTCTATTTTTCCCCTCCCAATTTTTGTGCTATTATTGCCGTACAGTTTTCTTTTACATATGTTACAAAGTCCACCTCCATTTATTATTATTGTTCTTTAAATAGCAATTTTTAAAGAGATTTAAATAAGAAAAAAATCTTATATGTTTTTCCATGTATTTACCATTCCTTTGCATAGATTCATATTTCCATCTGATACTGTTTTCTTTCTGTCTGAAGGATATTCTTTAACATTTCTTGTAGTGTGAGTTTGCTGGTCATGAGTTGTTTTATCATTTGTATGTCTGAAAAGTATTTTTCCTTTGTTTTTGAAAGACATTTTCACTGGATATAGATTTCTAGGTTAAGAGTTTTTCTTCTTTTAGTACTTTAAAAATATTGCTTCCTGTCTTCTCACTTGCATAGTTTTTGATGAGAAATTTGCTGTAATCCTTATCATTGGTTCTCTATACATAATGTTTTTTCTTCTCTTGCTGCTTTTAAGATTTTACCTTTCTCATTGTTTTTCAGACATTTGTTTATGATGTGGTTTGGTGTAGTTTTATTCATGTTTCTTGTGACTGGGTTTGTTAAGTTTCTTTGATCTGGAAATTTGGAAAAATTTGGCTATCATTTCTTCAAATATGTTTCTCTCCCCACTTTTCTTCCCCATCTCAGGGACTCCAATTGCAAATACATTAGGCCGCTTGAAGTCACAGCTAAATGATGCTCTGTTGTTTTCTTCTTTACCTCCTTTTTTTCCTTAAAAATATTTTTTTTCTCTCTGTGTTGTATTTAGATAATTTTTATAGCTATGTTTTCAAATTCACTATTTTTTTCTTTTGCAGTCTCTAATCTGACATTAATCCCATCCAGTATATTATTTTTGTCTCACACATTATAATTTTCATCTCTAGAAGTTTTATTTGGGCCTTTTAATATTTTTCACATAGCCACTTTTCTTTTTGAACATATGGAATACTGTTACAAGCTGTTCTAATATCCTTTTCTACTATCTTAACATCTGTGTCTCTTCTCTGTCAGTTTTGACAGATTGAATTTTCTCCTCATTTTGAGTCATATTTTCTTGATAATTTTATATTTGATGCCAGATATTGTGAATTTTACCTCTTTATGTGCCAGATATTTTTGTATCCTAAAAGTATTTTTGAGCTTTGTTCAGGTATACAGTTAAGTTACTTGGAAACTGTTTGATTGTTTTGGGTCTTCCTTTTAAGATTTGATAGTCAGAACAAAAGATGTGCTCACTCTAGGACTAATCACCACTACTGAGGCAAGACCCCTCTCTATACTTAAACCAATGCTCTATGGGACTTCCCTGGTGGTGCAGTGGTTAAGAATCCACCTGCCAATGCAGGGGACATGGGTTCGATCCCTGGTCTGGGAAGATCCCACATGCCATGGAGCAACTAAGCCCGTGTGCCACAACTACTGATCCTGCACTCTAGTACCCACACACCACAACTACTGAAGCCCGCGCAGTCTAGGGCCCATGTGCTGCAACTACTGAAGCCTGCATGCCTAGAGCTCCTGCTCTGCAACAAGAGAAGCCACTGCAGTGAGAAGCCTGCACACCACAACAAAGATTAGCTCCTACTCACCACAACTATAGAAAGCCCACGCACAGCAACGAAGACCCAAAGCAGCACCCCCCCAAAAGAAAGACAATGTTTAAAAAAAAAAAAACAATGCTCTGTGAATTTTGAGACTTTTCAGTTTGGATGGTGGGAACAGGCACTATTACCAGCCCTATGTGAGGGCTTGGCACATTGTCTCTAATCCTTTTAGGTGGTTCCTTCCTTGGCTTCAGGTAATTTCCTCACACATATACACTGATCATTACTAAGCTGAATACTTCAGGGGGACCATCTGCAGATCTACAGAACGTTTTGTGGACAGTCATTTCCTCTTCAGTACTCTTTCATGAGAACTTTAGTTGCCTTGGTGTCCCCAGGCTCTCAGATTTGTCTCTTTGATTCAGGAAATCCCTGGACTCTGCTTGCATTTCCCCTTCCTGAAGCATGGCTTGGAAAATCCTTCAAAGCAGTAAGCTGGGAAAATTGTAGGGCTCACTTTCTTTGTTTTCCATCTCTCATAGATCACAGTCCTTTTTTTTCCTGATGTACAGTGTCTTACAAATTGCTATTTCATATGACAAGTCTATTTTTTAGTTGTTTCAATGTGTAGGTTAAATCCTGGCATCATTATACCCTCTTGGCCTGAAACTGAAGTCTTCAGGTGGTTCCTTTTATGATCTATAAAGAAGAGTTTTGCTATTCCTCTTTTTTCTTTCTTTCTTTTTCTGTGACTGTACATTTCCATTCTCTTACTGAGATTCTAGCAGTTCTGCTAATAGCTATTGATATTATTAGCCTTGAAATTTATTTATCACTTTGGATACTGTTCTCTCTTCTTGCTATTGAATCCCAGAACAAAATTGACAGATGGAATATAATGCTACAAAAGTTATTTGCCTAAAGGAAAATGCAGAAAATAAGCTACCCCTCTGTATTAATTATCTATTGCTGCATAACAATTTATTACAAATTTAGCACCTTAAAAAGTGAACATTTATTGTCTCACAATTTCAGTGGGTCAGGAATCTGGGCATGGTTTAGCTAGGTTCTCTGATTCAGACTCTCTTATAAGGCTGCCATCATGATGTCAGCCAGGACTGAGGTCTCATCTGGAAGCTTGACTGCAGAATGATCTGCTTCCAAGACCATGTAGTTGTTGGCAGGATTTATTTCCTCTAAGACTGATGTACTGAGGACCTCAATTCTTTGCTTGCTATTTGCCAGAGGCTGTCTTCAGTTCTTTGCCATCTAGTCCTCTCCATTGGGTAACTCAAAATATGGCAGTTTGTTTTACCAAAGCAAGCAAGTCAGAGAGTCAATTAGCAAGACAGAAGTTACAATCTTATGTAACATAATCACAAAAGTGATACCCCATCACTTTTTTTTGGCTGCATTGGGTTTTCATTGCTGCGCACGGGCTTTCTCTAGTTGCGGTGAGTGGGAGCTACTCTTCATTGCAGTGAGCAGGCTTCTCATTGCAGTGGCTTCTCTTGTTGTGGAGCACAGGCTCTAGGCATGCGGGCTTCAGTAGTTGCAGCACACGGGCTCAGTAGTTGCGGCACACAGGCCCTACAGAGCGGGGGCTTCAGTAGTTGTGGTGCATGGGCTCAGTAGTTGTGGCTCACAGGCTCTAGAGCACAGGCTCAGTAGTTGTAGCATACGGGATTAGTTGCTCCATGGCATGTGGGATCTTCCTGGACCAGGAATCAAACCCATGCCCACTGCAATGACAGGCGGATTCTTAACCACTGTGCCACCAGGGAAGTCCCAATATCCCATCACTTTTGCTGTGTTCTGTTTGTTAGAAGCAGGTCCCACCTGTACTTGAGGGCAGGGGATCATGCAAGGGTGTAAATATCAGGAGGCTGGGGTCATTTTAGAGTCTGCCCACAAAACTCTCCTTTCCTAGAGGTGGACAAAGTGTAGGTTTCTTTAAAATATCTATGTATAGTTAGTTCTTAAGCCTAGAAGGTCCTGTCAATAGAAAACAGCTGACTGAATAAAAAACTAAAGTGCTAGAGATACAGCATTAAGAAATATTGCTGGGAATGAAGGCTTATGGTCTAATTGCCCTAAGAGAGAAACAGTTCTGCCTTAACCCCTACCTTCTATTGTGTTCCCTTCTCTCCAGAATGCTGGTTCTTTACGCTTAGAAAATAATCTTGCCATCAGAAAATATTTAACCTGCTTTAATATGTATTTTGTTCAACAAACATTTATTAGGTACCACGGTGTAGCATTCTTTATACTAGATGTAAGAGATAAAATAGTGAATAAGAGAGTATGAGTCTCCCAGTATACTAGGAAATTAGCCATTAAACTAATGTGGCCAGTGCTACCAAAGGAGATCCCCAAGGTGTCTTGGTGGTGGATAAGCAGGACAACTTATCACTTAGGTGTTGAGGAGCCCCAATAAGCACCTGGAATTTCATAGCAGTTGAATGTTGCTTCATTAGCCCTTCCCCTGTGGTCAATAATGCATTAATCACAGATGTTATATTTCTAGATCTTAGGACCATGCTTGGCATATAGTAGCCCCTCAATAAATGTTTGCTGAATTGAATTGTAAAAATCAGAAGTTTGGGGATTCAATATGATATATTCAGCAATGCCTATAAGAGTGTTGAAAATAAACTGAAGGTCAGAAGGTATGCTGGCTGCCCTGACAGCCTTCCATGAACAGGATGATTGGAGACCTCTGAGTACATGGAACCCAACATACCTGCATTTGACTTTCTCTAAGTGTTTGCCTGTAGAAGCTGTTATGAGTCAATGTAAATCAATAGTTTACATGGAAGCAAAATGAACTTGCAGAGATGTGGAAAACACTAAGGTGTTCTAGCACTGCTAAAGTTGTGTTGTTTTTATCTATGGAGGTCTACTTAATCTGTGACAACCCACAAGTAAGTTATTCTTTCACTCTTTATTCACTAGTTTCTTCAGAAAAGAACTAGGTGACTAAGATCCTGTCTGACTCAGGCCTGGGTGAAAGTCTTTTTGAAACGCCCAAATTCTACATTGTGACCTTCCTAGTCCATCTCAAAGGAACAGACAAGGGACTTAACCTTTACTCTAAATTTTAGACTCACTGTTACCTTTCTCAGGTCATTGGCATTTTAAGTCATATCTTATTTTGGAATAAAGTGTTTTAGTAATCATTTATTCATGAATCAAACATAATTGTGTACCAGGTATTGTGCTGGGAACTAGGGATACAAAACAAAGGAAGCATAGACACCTTCATTAGGAAGTCCACGGTCTTTTTCAGGATCATCATGTACAGCCGTGCAGGTTTTTTATTGTACAGGGGCATTTGATTGTGATGGCTGCCTTCTTCTAATACTTGACAAAGGTGTTGTATGGGCAAGCAGTTGCTCTAGGTTTCATCCCCATTATTGAAGCAAGAGTTCTCAAACTGGAGACTTTTGGAGCCCATGTACTCCTAGAAGTATTATTCACAATTGGGTATATATTTTTCCATTTTTCTGGGAGAGACTTTATCTGATCTTCAATGATGTATGAACCCCAAAATGTTTAAAATCATTGCATCTAAAGACTCTCCTAAGTCACTTCTAGTCTTCTGAAGTAGGCAGAGCATAAATCATTCATAAAAAACTGACTAATAAATTAATAGAATAAATTGCAGGCACTAGAAGTTATTTTAGTTTATGTGGCATTTTTTTATCCTCTAATGTCCCACCAAGTAGATAAATGCCAATTCTATTAATGATCTAAATTTACTTCTTATCCAAGATTCATCTAGTAACCTGCAATTATGTCTTGGGGAGAAATATATCTGGTAGTGCTTAGTTCTGTAGCATGGTGTATGGAAAGGAATGGCTTTGAAGTCAGGTATTTGTGAGTTCAAATCCCAGATCCAGGACCTATTCATTGTGAGTTCTTAGGCAAAGAACTTAAAGTCTCAGTTTCCTTATCTATAAAGTGAAATAATAATATATTAAAGGAAGGTTTTTACTACTGAATATAAGTTATGCCAAGTACCTGGCACATAGCAAATCCTTAGTAAGTGACAATAATGGTTGAATTCTAAAAATAATTCTATGGCCAATTTACTCACACTAAAAAAAGTCTTAAAGAAATTAGTAAAATTTAAGTACTGATTGCACCAAAATAACTAAAATGTCCCAAAGCCATCTGGCCTTTAGACTGTCTTACTTATCTAAAAAGCTGAAATTCTGCAGGGCTTCTAGGAAGGCTGAATAAGCCTCTCTCCAAAAGGCAATGCTAAACTGGGCACGATTGTCAAAAATTACCTTTTAAAGACTCTGAAAATTGACTAAAGACATGGAACAAATCAAAGAGTGTTTATTTATGAAAATTTAATGAACATCTATAAAAACAGTAAGAGTCTCTGGTGTTTTAGCCTTGTACATCTCCAATTCCTTCCCCTTAGCTCCATAATCCTACCTAGGTGGGCATGTTGTGCTCTGCAGCCGTGCAAGAATGATGACTTGTTTGCAGCATTCTATGCCTGGGAGACTGTCAAAAACAATACCAATTTCAGAGGCAAACAATCAGAGAAGAACAACATCACAGCTAGACTGAGATTACATTACTGGTTGGGACAAGCAACAGAATGGCATCCAGCCATAAATTAATGTGTGACCTACAACCAAAATGAATCAAATTATAAATAAATGACAGGAGGAAATTTGGGAAATCCATAAATATGCGAAAATTAGACAACACACATCTATATAAGTCATAGGTCAAAGAAGAAATCATATGAGAAATTTGAAAATACTTTGCACAGAATGAAAACAAAATGCACCATATCAAAATGTATGGGATGCAGCCAAAGCAGTTATTAGAGGGAAAGTTATAGTTATAAACACCTATTTTAGAATAGAAGAAAGATCTCAAATAAATAACCACACCTTTCACCTTCAGAAACTAGTGAAATATGAGCAAATTAAACCAAAAGCAGGCAGAAGTAAGGAAATAATAAAGATTAGAACAGGAATCAGTGGAACAGAAAACAGAAAAAAAAAATGGAGAAAATCATTGAAGCCAGAAGTTGGTTTTTTGAAAAGATCAACAAAATTGACCAACCTTAGCTAGACTGACCAATAAAAAGGAGAAGACAATTACAAAAATTGGGAATGAAAGAGGAGATGCCACTATTAAACTACAAATATTAAAAGGATTATATGGCAAAACTGTGAACAAAATTATGTCAATAAATGTTACAGTTTAGATGAAATGAACACATTCCCAGTAAGATACAAATTACCCAAATTTACTGAAGAACAAATAGAAAATATATATAGGCCCAGACCTAGTAAATAAAAATCTTCCCACAAAGTGAAGTCCAGACACAGATGACTTTACTAGTAAATTCTACCAAACCCTTGAACAAGAAATAGTATTAGTCCTTCACAACTTTTCCATAAAACATAGGAGGAGGAAACACCTGCCAAATCATTCTATAGGGCCAGTACCCTAATAGCAAAATCAGACAATACATTACAAGAAAACTATGCTAATATCCCTCATGGATATATACACAACTATCTCTGAGAAAATATTATCAAACCAAACCCAGCAACATATAAAAAGGATTATATGCCATGGCAAGTGGGATTTATCCCAGGAATGCAAAGTTGATTTAATATCCAAAAATTAAGTAATTAATACACTATATTAATAGAATAAAGGACAAAATCATATGATCATCTCAAAAGACACAAAAATATCACTTGACAAAATTCAACATTCCTGATAAAATCTCTCAACAAGCTAGGAGAACTTCCTCAACTTGATAAAAGGCATCTATGAAAAGCCTAGAACTAACATTATAATTAATGGTGAAAGACTGAATACTTGCCTCTAAAGTCAGAAACAAGAACAAGGATAGGTATATTATAGATCAAGAGAACATAATTGAGAGTCCAGGGACAAACCCTTACAATTATGGTCAATTGATTTTTGAAAAAGTCACCAATGTATTCCAATAGGGTAACGATGGTCTTTTCAACTAATGGTGCTGGGATGATTGTATATACAGATGAAAAAAAGATAAATGACTCTTATCTTACACCATAATCAAAAATTAACTCAAAATAGATCATAAACCTAAATGTAAGAGCTGAAACAAAGAAACAAAAAAAAACTCTTAGAGGAAAACATAGCAGAAAAATCTTTGTGACCTTGCGTTAGGCCAAGATTTCTTAGATATGACACCCAAAGAAAAAATGATGTATTGGACTTTATCAGAATTAAAATCTTTTGGACTTCAAAGACACAACTAAGCAAATGAAATGGCAAGCCACAGATAGGGAGAAAATATTAATAAATCAAATATATTATAAAGAACTTGTTTTTAGAATATAGGAAATATCCTTTCAACTCAATAATAATACAAATAACCCAACTGAAATATAGGTAAAAGTTTTGAAATAGACATTTCAGCAAATACATATACTAAAGTCCTGTAAACACATGAACAAGATGCTCAATCCCATTAGTCATTAGGAAAATGCAAATTAAAACAACGAGATGCTATTTCACATCCACTAGATTGGCTATACTCAAAAAGACAATAATAATGTGTTGATGAGAATGTGGAGAAACTGGAACCCCCATATATTTCTGATGGGAATGTAAAATGGTAGAGCCAGTTTGGAAAACAATTTGGCAGTTTCTTAAAAAGTTAAAATAAATCTACCATAGGACCCAGCAATTTCACTCCTAGATATCTCCCCAAGAGAGATGAAAACATATGTTCACAAAAAGACTTGTACACAAATGTTCATAGCTGCATTATTTATAATAGCAACTTCAAATGTCCACCAACTTTTGAATGATTAAACAAAATGTAATATATCCATACCATGGGATAATGTTCAGCCATTAAAAGGAACAAAGTACTGATACATGGATGAAACTCAAGGACACTATGCTAAGTGAAAGAAACCAGTCACAAAAGACCACATACTGTATGATTCCACTTATATAAAATGTCCAGAAAAGATAAATCTACAGAGACTAAAAGTAGATTATTGGTTGCTTGGGGCTGGGGATAGGAATGGGGGATGAGTGTAAATGGGTGTAAGGGATCTTTTTGAGGTAATGGAAATATTCTAAGTTGGATTGTAGTGATAGTTATAAGACTCTTTATACTAAATATCATTAACTTGTATACTAAAAACTGGTGAATTTTATGGTATGTAAATTATACTTTTAAAAAAGCTGTTACTTTAAGGAATAGGAAAAAAGCTGAAGTTTTCTTTACTCTCCACTTAAAAGGGAGTACTTTCTTGGGGGAGAACTTCATAGGTTCTGTTCCAATATCAGCAGTGTTCCTGGGAAGATAAAATTGGAGATTAACCTTCAAGAATACATGAGGGGAAATGTTTTCCAATAATGTAAGCTGAAATTCACATGTTCACTCATTCACTCATCACGGTAGCATAGAGTTCCTGTGCTATGGTTATTTTTGTAATTCTGTCAGAGCTTTTAAAATAGCACACAGTTTTATATACAACATCAGGTGTAATAGTAAACCTGGCTAAATTTTGTGTTACAAGCACGCAAGCAAATTTCAGCTGTAATTAAAAAAATCTTTATTGCCAAAGGTACATAAAGGTACATATGAACCCATTTTTAGCTGTACTTCTGGTGAGATCTCACAGGGCAATGATGGTGCTAAGAGGCATATGCTTCTGGCTTGCTGGGGGAAAAAAAAGAGAAAATACATTTTGAATAAATATAAACTCTGTGAGATTTATTTCTCTCCCACCAATTATTGAAGAATACATTTTCTGATTCTTATTCATTTGTACTAGTATTTTCCTCAAGAGCATATTTATGAGTTTTTCCTCTGAACACTCTGTATTAACCTTTGACTCCTTCTCCTCCACAATATCTACAATTGTATAGGTTTATTTTGGACACAAAATAGGTGTGACTACCTCCTGAATGGAAGTGGGTGGTTCCATGACCTGTGTAAAACTTATGCCTTCTGGGTTATCTAAATGTGGATAAACTTTTATAGTTTCCTTTGAAATGTATGTATTCTTTCTCTTTCTGCCCTCCCTTTGCTCTGAGCACTAGGGTAAGGAATGGGGAAAATCAGGTTCTGAAAATGCTTTGCACCCCTTTCATTATTGACTTTTTACATGATTTCCTTCCACCCCCAGGTGTAGGAATGCAAGTAGCTGACAGAGCTCTGCAAGGGTGCGGTCATAGGGTAAACTTGGAACATTGTTGAACTAAGCTATTCTGGGAGCAGTTATGAACAATAGAGTTTCTTGAATTATAGTTTACTAAATTTGAACTACTATTCATTCGTTGGTAGATTATTTGACTATTAATTTTTTTAAGATTGCAATTCTTAAGCATTCCCAAAAATCCATTTCTGAAATAAACCTGTACTTTTAGAAGTTAACAAAAAACAAGAACTCTAAGTAATTACAGCATCCATGAAAAATTAGAGTTAGTTATTGTTTATACATTCTTTGAATAGCCTTATAGCACTTAACCATAAATAATTTTACTAGAACCTGAACTCTTCAGAGTGATCTCATGGGGCAATTCTAAGTGCTGTCAGTAGAAAGTGCCCTCTTATTTGATTTCTGCCTCATGCTTTATAATCACCTGATTAGTGCTTTATGCTTTATCCTACCCTATCGACACACATGCCTAATGCTCCACATGAGATGAAACGTGGTTAACATTCACAGTGAATTTTATGACACACACTATGAAAAAAATTTTTACACCTGTAATTAGCATAATTACTAGAGGTAGTCAGAGCTTTCAAATACAGCTGCCCCTACTAATATTGCTGAGCATTCAGGATTATTTCATTCAGCCTAGTGTAATAGTTAATGTGAATAAGTATGTTGTCCATACTTATGGACATGGGGTGGGCTGGTTCATTCTCTGATCCATTGTTATTTGAAACCCTAGTTAGACATTTGGGAGTTTGAAAGGATCCCTAAAGGCATTGGTCTTAGTCGTCTTTTCTGTTAAAAAAAAAAAAGAATAGATTTTATTTGTGATCAAGAGAACACTAATCCATTTACACCATTGTTTAAAATTTTTTATGTTAGTTGATACCTGGAGTCACTTTCAGAAATTTCCATTACTAAGTCATAGTTTATCCAGAAAAAATTATAGTAAATCCTGAAGTGTCTGAGGTTTCTTTATACTTACCAGTGATGGATTTGAACAGGCTTTTAGCCTGGTACAATCATTATTGGCTTGGACACAACTATACCACTAGGTAACAAGTCTTGTGGCTGCAAATGTCTTTGTTCTAAAGAGTTGTAAAAATGAGAATATGATCTAATAAGGTAGTTATTCATTTACCACTTCCTGCTCATCATCTCCAGCTTAACACTCGAGGCCTGCATGTTTCCAATTTCAATTCCAACTGCTGTAGAAAAAGTTTTCTATAAAAAGAACTCAGAGTTAACCAGCACTGTTCTGATGCTATAGACAAATTCTCATAATGCCACAAATAATTCTGCAATAAAGCAGGGCCTGTAATATGCTCCTTTACTTTAGTAGGTTGAATGGAGGTGAGAATATGGTGAAAAGTAACTAAGGGGAGAGAAGGCTAAGGAGTGACTAAGCTTTCAGAACACTTCCTTCTTTAGTAGAAGACTGGCTTGATTTTATTCAGTCTTCTGTCTCCCTTTTATGGACCTTCATACTTGCCTCCCATTCACTTAATTCTTCAGCTCTTTCCTCTCATCTTCTCACCCTGAGCTGGACACTTCATTTCTACGGCTCTCAAGCACTGCCCTGGGGGACTGCATGAGTTGGTTCATCATTCTCTCCAGGCATATATTCATTCACAAACATTTACCAAGTATCTCTTCTGTTCTTGGCTATGTGCAGGGCACCAGGGATCCACCTGGAATAGGACAGTTTCTGTCTTACAGAGAGACAGGGAGTAGGACCTAACAATTCTGATGAGTCAAGTGGCTTCCAAGCTACAAAGACTGTTGCTGTAGTATGCATAATGGGTTTGTTTTGATTGTTGAAGTTGTACAGATATTTCTATTATTCCTCCTTAAATGTCTATCCTCAAAGGAGAGTGGCAACTTTAAGAGCAGAGGCCTTTAATTTCTCCATCTGGGCATTCATGGAAAGTAGAACTTGTGAGCCAAGAATAAATCTGAGCCTTTTACTCAGGAGTTGAGACCGGAATGGATCAAATGTTAGACTAAAACTGACTGTCACAGTGTGGGGTCACCAGGAATCAGACTCCAGGATGGAGATCAGCATACAGGGTATTTATTAGGAAGTGCTCTTGGGATCAATACCTGTAGAAAGGAGGGGAAGGAAACAAGACTGGGTTGAGGGAGAAGTTGAGCTGCCAGTCTCAATGAAGCCTTCAGCTGATGTCCTGGGGAGCACTGGAATTGGGATAGCTCTTCAGAGCTTCTCTACTTGATGTAAGGGGGCCAGGCTTTTATCACCCCTGCATTGTTCAGGCATTGGATGTGGGCTTCCCCAGTTGCACTTTGAGTGAAGGACTTTTTTTTTTCAGCCAAGGCAAGCCCTGAAGGGGGCTGAGAACTGAGAGCTATTAGTAGGCAGCACTCCCAGTAGCTGTGGAACAAGTTCTTCATTTCTGAAGGAGGATCTGGGCAGCACATCACAGTGTCTACCACAACTCTGTGCAATCAGTTCTGAGGACACTAATGTAAGCAGATAGATTAGGGGGTTCCCAGAGAAGGAGACCCAGGAATAGCTTTCTTGACATAAGAGAACCCATTTTGGCCTAAGCTATTTTGTGATCTAAGCCTGGCTGCAGTGCTTGCCCTTGAACAGGTCTCAGTAATTCATGATCTTAAGGGAGGGAATGCAGAAACTAAGGAGGAATATCAAGAAACAATAGTGCAGCCTTGGGGCAGGGTCCTGGTTCCTCAAGGGATATACATAATAATATATCTTTGAGTTCAGGAACTAAGGGCCCCACCCAGCTGGAGAAGGAATGGTGATGTTGACACTCCTGATCTCAATCAACTAAAACTTGGACTCTGTCAACCTTTTCCCCAGTTCTATGCTGAATTCTCCTCTGCTCAAGTCCCTGCATGAATATGCATGTACCTGATGCTGAAAACTCAGCCTCTGTGCACCGGTGCTGAATTGAATCTCAGATACAGAGTTTTGGGTGAAGTAGAAAAGAATAGATTTATTGCTTTGCCAGGCAAAGGGGGGCACAGCGGGGCTCATGCCCTCAAAAACTGTGTCCCAACCTGGGGGGATTTGGCGAGGAGTTTTATAGCAATGGTTCAAGGGTGGGGTTACTGATAAGGATCAGGGTGTATGCAGGGTCTGCACTCCTTTAATCTGGCCTCAAGTGGCCTCCTGATGAGTTTCTGTGGTTCTCAATGTTATCAAACTGTGATCTTCTGCCTGGAATGAAGAATGTTCCATCAAGTAGTTAACATCTTCCGTTTGTTGGGGGTTTTAGTTCTTCAGAAGAACTCAAAGATATTGTTCTGTGTATCCCTTGAGGTGGAACCAGGATCCTGCCCCAAGGCTGCACTATTGTTTCTTGACTGCTCCTCCCTTGTCTCTGCATCCCCTCCCTTACCTGATTAGCAACGGTTTGAACCTGCCCTTTGGAACTCAGGGAAGGTCATGGAGGCTAAAGCCTATTCCCTGCAAACAAGAAATGGGGGACACAGAAAAGGCTTCCATGCCCAGGAGTCCCACAGGGTCCTGCTTGGTTTCATACCCTTAGCTTAAAACTTCCCCATTCTTGGTGTTGGGGAGATACTGCTTTGGGAAAGATCCCCAGTGTTCTCCTTACTTGCTGCAAGTAATAATAAATCCTTCCTTTTCCTGATCTTTGGCTTGGTTGTGTCTATTGGCTCAACACCCACCACGAGGTAAACCCAGTTTTTGGGTAACACTAAGACAATTTATCTAGATCCAATAAAACCAGGGAATTCAGGCTGCCTGGGGAAGAAATGTCATCCCCACTAGCCACTTGGAATGATACAGTCAGAACATCTAGTAATTAAATTCCAGTCAGTTGACTAAATTTTTCTTTTCTGACATTTGTTCTGGCATTTTTTGTTGACAACACAGCTGGTGTAGGGGAGGAAAACATTTTTGCTTCCTTTCTTCTAGGTTCAATGTCTGGGGCCTGCAAACCAAATTGATAGAAGATGGATTAACAAGAGAAAAAACGGTTTTAATGATGTACAAGGGAGTTACAAAGAAAAATGTGGCTCAAGTAGGTGGCCAGATGATTGAGGCTTATATACCATTTTAGGCTAAACAAAGGAAAAGGGGTTTGTGACTTCTGGGTGGGGGAGGTAAATTATGGGAAGGGGAGGGGAGGAAATGTGTGGTAAATAAGTGTTATCTTGTATGCAGATAAGAGTCTCTCACGTAGGTGATAAGAGTCGGCTCTAGGAGTAGCTCTCTGCCTGGTACAGACATTTTTACAAAAAGAAATAAGGAAATTTCCTATATAAATGTAAATGTCCTTACCAAAGGGGAAATTTATACCTTATTTTTAGGCAGTTGGGGGAGGTAAGAAGCTTTTCTTGGGTCTGCTGCTTCTCAATTGCCTTTAGCTCAAAATAATTCTTATGCCAAAGTGGCATATTTTGGGATAGCATATTCTGGTCCCCTTCACTGGTATAAAAAGAATAAAGTTCCTCCCTACTCTCTAAATATGATATCATCTCAATAAGAGATTTCAGTAAATGTTTCTCCTTCCATAGGACCTCACAATGGAAATTCTTCAAAAAGAGACGTCTGATGGTATTTAAAAGGGTGACTATAAGGAAAGACAATGGTATGTTTTACATATACCTAGGGTGCCATATGTCCCCATTTGCCTGGTACAGTCCTGATGTGTGCCTTTGTTCCAGCATAATTATTATTTTTTTTTGTTAGACTAACAGTTATGGTTTATTACAGTGAAAAGGTGTGGAGTAAGATCAGCACAGGAAGAAGAGACATGGTGCAGTGTCCAGAGAAAGCAGGAGCAAGATTCCAGAGGTCCTCTCCCAGTGCATGTGCCTAATTCCCTGCCCATGTGAGGTGTTGCCAGCTAGGGAAGCTCAGATGAGCTCTGTGTCTAGGACCTTCATCAGGGAGCAATCCTGTAGGCCTGAAGTTCTTATATGTTGAGGGTCTTAGTTCTTTGAATTTTCATAATCCCTGTACCAGGCCTGACTTTAGGTTTGCTGTGTTGTTCTTGCCGCTCCATTTAGATTAGAGAGGTCACGTTACAGCAAAGCTTCCAAATTGGGGGTGGGGAGTCCCATGAATGCTCTTAAGTGGGCAAAGTTCTAGCATTGCTCTTCTAAATGGCTTACATGGCTTTATACTTTCTCCACCCCAACACCCCCAGACTCACCCACACTCATTTTTTTTAACATCTTTATTGGAGTATAATTGCTTTACTTTGTTGTGTTAGTTTATTCCAGCGTAATTATTAATAGCACCCTTTTCACTCTCAAAAGTGCCCCTTTGGGGTACAATACATTATACGGTGACCTTACAGATACCAGAGAGAATTTGAATATCCAAATGACTGTTATGCTTCAAAAGAATCATCTTAAAAGACCAAATAAATACTTATTCCAAAGATGCTGTCATTGACGCAAACATTTTTAGAATTATACTGTTGGAATCACTGGCAGGACTAGAATATGAAATATTCACAAGAGCCATCCAATTCCTTTTAATCCCTTCTTATTCTGCATTTTCTTCTCATTGTCTCACACTATTTTTCACTGTCCTAAGAAGAAGCAATCCTGTTACCCACACCAAAGTCATTCACTACATCCATTGGACTTGGCTGTGATGAACTTTGCCTCTTAAATCAAAACTTTGTTCCAAGGATGAGAATGTGAGAATTTTCTACCACTGACTATGTCCAAAATTGTGAACCATAGGTACATTCTGCCTCTCTCCCTTCTCCCCCCACCCTGACTCCTATATGTAATATCAAATAACACAGTATAATCACAGTTATTATAGATTGAAGGGGCTAATACATAACACCCTTCTTTCCCATGCCTGAGCTCTATACCAATGGTTATAAGCAGCAGAGTGGCTGATGGAGACTAAAACATTAGCTGTATTGATGTTGGAGAACCTGGTGTAGATGAGCAATAGCAGTGGGTTTGCCAATAATGATAACATTCCCTACATTTTCTCCTCTCATGCTACTAGATGAACTAGTAAGCCTATGATAAACCAGTGGTGTGTCTGGTCCCCCACTGGAAGAGGTCAGTTATTCTAGTCCTATATTTGCTAAACTACTCCCACAATGATGAATGAGAAAGGGCATAGCAGGAGCTTCTCTGTGTGGCTTCTCTGAAAACTTCCCACACAACTGAGAACTACTTGGATTTTCTTGAGAAGCTGTGGCCAGCTCATCACCTATATATGCTCTCTCTCCTTCCTTGCCCCACTTTCCTTTTTCCCTCCTTCTTGCTTCCCTAGGATTGTATCCTCCTGAATAATACATTGGTATACAAATGTAAAATAGATAGCTAGTGGGAAGCAGCCGCATAGCACAGGCAGATCAGCTCAATGCTTTGTGACCACCTAGAGGGGTGGGATAGGGAGGGTGGGAGGGAGATGCAAGAGGAAGGGGATATGGGGATATATGTATACATCTAGCTGATTCACTTTGTTATACAGCAGAAACTAACACAATATTGTAAAGCAATTATACTTGAATAAAGATGTTAAAAAAAACAATACATTGGTATATAAGCCTTCCTCAGATTCTAGGGAACCCAGGCTAAAACAAAATGTGACTTAGCAGATATGACATTAACTGACTTTTAATAAAAGCATTTCATGATCATTCTACACTAGAACTCTTCTGCCACAAAAGAAACCCTCTTTGCTCTCCCTACTTTTACAATCACTACTCACAAAGCCATTTTTCTTTAATCCAAAAGATTGTACCCATGGTTCACTACCATTACTATTCTTTTTCTTGTCCAACCTGAAATGAAAAGAATTGTCTTTTCTCTACTAGTCTTTAATTGTTGTCTGTCTTGTCATTTTGCCAAATTTAAAGCTCTTAACACTCATCTATCTAACATGGAGACAATTAATTAGCAAAAGTGATGTTATCAAACTCCACATTTAAAATGGCTACTCTTGGCAAAGAAGTTCAGAGGCTAAAAATATTTGCAGGGTATTGCATTAGGCATATATTTTCCATCTGGATTAAAGGTGAAAGCCAGTGCAGCAATAGATAATAGAAAAATTCTTCAGAATGAAAAAATAAAAGTCAGAACAAAGATATTTAAATAATCCATCTTTTGAAGTGGCTTTTAAGCATGAGGGCATTAGTCCAAGATCAACAAAAGGGAGCTGGTAAGATTGTAACCAACACAGGGATAGATAGTAGCACAAAAACTCAGCCATTAGACCCTTTGTTGCGGCTCTGTACCTATCTCCATGGATGGGTAACCTCACACATCAGAGAAAAAGGAGTTTCTGAAATCCTGGGGACCTTCAGACTCTGGGAGAATGGTCATTTCTTTCTCAGTAAAGGTGAGTTTTCACCTGTCTTTTTGAGTTTGTTCTGGTCTTGAGGTAATGCCTGCCCATGTCTGCTTTCACTAAACCTGTGCAGGCTTGTCATGTTTAACTAGACTAATCTCATTTCGGTTTATCTTTCAGTGGATTAGATATCAGAAATACAATGGTATTTCTGTAATTTAAGGAGGCTTGATGCCCCTACTTTGCCTTTCTCATATCTCCAGTAGGTGGGCATTCACCTTTATGCTATTTAGCATGTTGGTTTTTAGTGGGGCTTATGTCATATTTGATTACTGCCATACATCTCTGGTGACTCTCGTGACATTTCTCTCTCTCGCTCATTCTCTCTCTCTCTCTCTTTCTGTCTCTCTCTCCACTACCTACAGACACACACACACAGATTATTTTTAACTTTGCCTTTTGAAATAATTCTAGATTTGCAGGATAGTTGCAAAAATAGTACAAAAATTTCAGGTATATGTTTCACCCAACTTCCTCTAATGTTAATATCTTATATAAGCACAGTACAATTATCCAGACTAGGAAATTAACATTGGTACAATATGATTAACTAAGCTACAGAGCGCATTTGAATTTTACCAGTTTTTCCCCCCAAATTAACTTTTTCTATTCTAGGATCCCGTGTTGCATGTCACTGTGTCTCCTTTGTCTCCTCTAATCTCCTCAGTCTTTCCTTGTCTTTTGTGACTGTGAAACTTTTGAAGAGTACAGGTCAGTTATTTTGTAGAACCTTTAATTTGAGTTTTTCTGGTGTTTTCTCATGATTAGTTTGAGGTTATGCATTTTTGACAAGACCAATATAGAAGTTATGTCGTGTCCTTCTCAGTGCATCATACTGTGGGTACATAATGTCAATATGTTTTATTACTATGAATCTTGATTACTTGGTAAGGGTGGTGCCTTCCAAGTTTCTCTACTGAAAATTACTATATTTTCCTTTGGAATTGATAAATACCTTGAGAGAGATATTTTTAGGGTATGCTAATACCCTGTTTCTCCTCAAACTTTCACTCACTGATTTTAGCATCCATCAGTGGATCTTGCCCACAACAATGATCACTGTGGTGTTTGCCCCATGGTCATTTTTGCATTTCTCTCATTCTTTCTACGTTTTAAAATTGGAATTCTTCAGTAAGGGAGAGCTGTCCATTCTCACTGACTGATTCATGTATTAATTATTTTTATCAACATAGACTCATGAATATTTATTTTATTCTGTGGATTATAATCTAATACTATCATTATTCATTTCATTTCTCAAATTGTTCCATCTTTGGCCATTGGGACCTTCTTCAGGCTGGGTCCTGTGTCCTTTTGACATACCCTCATCCTTTTCTGAGTACTTCTTTATTTTCTGGCACCACAAAATATTCCAGGCTAATCTTGCAGTATTCTTGTCCCTGTCTTGGAATCAACTACTTCTCCAAGGAGTCCTTGTTTCTTTTATTGGAGAATGGTGTTTTAGAAACCAAGATCTGGACACTAGGGGTGCTTATTGCTACTGGGATATCACTGCTTCTAGGCTCTTTCGGTAAACAGAGCTAGGAAATAAATCTGTGTGTACTAACCCATATATACACACATCTGTATTTATTTCTGTAGCTATCTAACTATATATATATATATATATATGTATATATATATATATATATATGTATGTATGTATATAAAACTATGAGTTCCTTCTGATACCTCCGATTCTAATACCACACCACAAGGTTCATTCTAACACTTTCCTTATTTGGAATTCTGAGAGTGAAAAACCTGGCTCTCATTATCTAAAATATATTTACCTATTTGTTCAACTCTAGATTTCATACAAAATAATTTCAGAATTGCTAACCCATACGCCTGTGAGAACCAGACTTACTAACTAGAATACAGTATTTGTGTCCAGTTCTTTTTGTCTAGCCTTACTCCAGTATCCAGTCAAAATACTCTTCTCCAAGTATACTTAGATTAGGAATTTTCTTCCTGATTTCCTTCAGTGTGGTTATGCTATTCATTTGTAATACACTTCTGTTCATTTATTATTGTTTGTATTCCATTTTGAGTTGCCCTCACATCTTGGTTTGTTTCAGCTATTTATTGGGGAAGATATGTTAAGCATTATTATGTTTCTAAGAGTCAAAGCTATACAAAAAAGTATAATCAGAGAAGCATAGCTCCTTCTTCATCCCTACTAACCCATTCCCATTTCACCTTTCTTTTCCCTCTTTTGTTGACCATTCCTTATAGGAGAGAAACACTTTTAGTGTATGGTTTATTCTTCTTATATTTCTTTTGCACAAAAGAGCAGATATGCATGTACTTTTTTTTTTTTTGGCCGCACAGATTGTGGGATCTTAGTTCCCTGACCAGGGGTTGAACCTGAGCTCTTGGCAGTGAAAGCACAGAGTCCTAACCACTGGACTACCAGGGAATTCCCTGTGTGTATTTTCTTATATCTCTTTCTTACAAGAACTATAGATACTCTTTTGCACTTTGATATTTTCACTCTAAATCAGTTCATAGAGATCTTAGTCATTCTTTTCTTTTTCAAGAAGCTGCATAGCACTCCACTGTGTGGATACACCATAGTTTATTCAACCATGCTATGTATAGGCATTTAGATTGTTTCCAATATTTTGCAATTACAAACAATGCTGTAATTAATAACCTTGTGCATATGTATTTTTGTATTGTTAGAGGTATAATTTCAGGGTAGATTTCTAGTATTGGAATTGCTGAGTCAAAAGGTAAGTGCATAAGTAGTTTTGTCAGATATTGTCAAATTTCTCCCCAGAAGGATTATTCTAACTTGCATTCCCACCAGCAATGTATGAGAGTGCCTGCTTTCCCATAGCCTCACGAACTAAATGTGTAGCCATACTTTTAAAGTTTTGTCTGTCTGATAGGTGAGAAATGGTATCTCAGTGTTGTTTTAATTTGCATTTCTCTAATTATGAGTGAGTTTGAATATTTTTTATGTTGAGAGAGAGAGAGAGACTATTCATGACTTTTTTACATTTTTCTATTGGTTGTTTGGCTTTTTTGTCTTTCAATATTAAAAATGTTATATTAAAGACATTGAAGGCATTACGCTAAGTGAGATAAGTCAGACAGAGAAAGACATACTGTATGGTATCACTTATATGTGAAATCGAAAAAAGCTGAACTTGTCAAAACAGGGAGCATTGAGGAATTCTTTAATTTCTCTCAGCAATGTGTCATTGCTTAGTGTTCAGTTATTGTTATAATACATTTAATTTCCAATTATTCTTTACTAGAACACAGACATTCAATTAAATTTTAAATATTGATCTTCTGTCATACAACCTTGCTAATCTCACTGATTTTCACATTTTTGGAGATTCTGTATGGTTGATCATATTTGATCATATTACCTACAAATAGAGTTTCTAATCTGGACAGCTTTTATTTATTATTCTTGCTTTGATACACTGATAGAGTCTCCAGTACACAGTTGAATAGAAGAGCAGACATGTTGAATAGATGTCTGAATATAGAGCAGACATCCTTACATTGTTTCTGAATAGAAGGGGAAACACTTAGTCTTTCACTATTACATGATGTTAGCTGTAGGTTTTTCATAGATCATTTTTTTCAGGTTGAGGGCATTCCCTATTATTCCTAGTTTGCTGAGAGTTTTATCCAGAATGGATGTTGGATTTGTCAAATGCTTTTTCTGTGTCTATTGCAATGATCATATTTTTTTCCTCTAATCTGTTAATTTGGCAAATTACATGGATTGGTTTTTGAATATTAAACTAACTGTGGAATCCTTGCATAAATTTTCCTTGGTCATGATGTGTTATGCTTCTTATACATTGTTGGATTCAATTCACTAAAATTTCATTAAGAATTTCTTTATCAATTTTGTTCATGAAAGATATTGGTTTGTAGCTTTCCTTTCTTGTAATATCTTTCTCTCATTTGCTGGCTTCAGAGAGTGAGTTAGGAAACATCCCTTCCTCTTTAATTTTGTATCAGAGTTTATTTATAACTGATATTATTTCTATTTTTATTTGCATTGTTTCTGACACGAAATCTGCTGTTATCCTTATCTTTTTGCTTATTACATAGTGTGTATTTTTCTTTGACTGCTTTTAAGATATCTTTATCACTGGTTTAAAGTGATTTGGTTATGATATATATATGTACACATATGAATGTATAATATGTGTTATTTCTTTGTGTGATTTTCTTCATGTTTCTTGTGTTTGGGGTCTGTTGAACTTATTGTATCTGTGACTTTATAATATTCAATTTGGAAAAATTTTGTGTATTCAAATATTTTTCCTGTCCCTTCTCTTTTCAGGGTCTCTAATTATATTAGGTTGTTTGAAGTTATCCCATAGCTCAGTGATACTCTTTTAGTTTCTTTTAATTTCTTTCTTACTCTTTTTGTCTCTGTTTCATTTTGGCTAGTTTCTATTGCTATGGCTGTAGGTTCAGTAATCTTTTCTTTTGCCATGTATAATCTGACATTAATCTCATCCAGTGTATTTTTTGTCTCAAATGTAGTTTTCATCTCTAGGACTTCTATTTCAGTCTTTTTAGTGTTTTCTCTTTCTACTTAACATGTTCAATCTTCATTCTAGGTTTTTGAACATATGAAATGCAGTTATAGTAATTGTTTTATGCCCTTGTCTACTAACTTCATCATCTGTTTTTTTCTTGGCCAGTTTCAATTGATTGATTTTATCATCATCATGAGTCATATTTTCTTGCCTCATTGCTTACCTGGTAATTTTGAGTGGATGACAAACATTGTGAATTTTACCTTATTAGGTACTGGATATTTTTGTCTTCCTCTAAGTATTCTTGAGCTTTGTTCTGGGATGTGTTTAAACTATCCTGAAACAGTTTAGTCCTTTTGAGTTTTGCTTTTTAAGCTTTGTTGGGCAGGACTAGAGTACCATTTAGTCAAAAGATAATTTTGCCATACTACTGAGGCAAGACCTTTCTGAGTACTCTACTCAATACTCATGTGTATATTTTTCTATTGCTGCTGTAACAAATTTCCACAAACTTAGTGGCCTGAAACAACACAAATTTTTTATCTTAAAGTTCTGGAGGTCAGAAGTTCAAAATCAAACTAATTGGGCTATAGTCAAATGTTAGCAGAGATGGTTCCTTCTGGAAGCTCTGAGGGGGAGAATCAGTTTCCTTGCCTTTTCCAGCTTCTGTAGGCTGCCTGATTCCTTGGCTTGAGGTCCCTTTCTCCATCTTTGAGTCAGCAGCATAGCATCATCCAATCTCTCTCTCTCTCTTCCTCTCTTACCTTTGCTTCCATTGTCACCTCTCCTTCTCTGATTCTGACCCTCCTGCCTCCCTCTTATAAGGACTCTTGTGATTACATTGGACCCACATAGACAATCCAGGATAATTTCTTCATCTCAAGACCCTTAATGTCATCACATCTGCAAAGTCCCTTTAGCCATGTAATACAACATATTTGCAGGTTCTGGAAATTAGGGCCTGGACATCTTTGGAGGGCCATTATTTAGCCTACCACACCATATATGAGGTTTTCTATTTTGTTTTGTGGGAATAAGAACTATTTTTTGTCCTGTGTGAGTTTTGAGGATTGTTTCCTCCAATCCTTTAAGTAGTTCTTTCTCCAACCTTGGGTATTTTCTTCTCTGGCACGTGCTGATCCGTATTCACCTAAATACTTGAGGGGATCCCTCTGCAAATCTCTGGAGCTCTCTCTGTGTCCCGTTCTCTTCTGTCTGTTACTCTGCCCTGTGAAATCTAGCAACCTTGGGCCTCACTGGACCCCTTGTTCTTTCTTCTCAACTCAGGGTGACTGCCCTACAGCCTGGAATCTCTCTCCAAGCAGTAAGCTGTGGTAATCACAGGTTCACTTCGTTTGTTCCCCATGTCTTAGCAATCACTCTTCTCCACTGTTTCAGGTCTGATATCTTGAAACCCATTGTTTCATATAGTTTTCCAGTTTTTTAGTTGTTTTTGGAAGGTGGTCCCTGTTAGTTCAACTTGACCAGAAGGGAAAGTAGAGATATTATTTTTTAAATACGCTTGATATTATACCTGCTATGGTCACAGAAGTTTATAAAATAGGGGCCTATACAAGAGGAGCAACATTTCATAATTCAACATTTACTGAGCAACTTTTATGGACAAGGGTAATGCACTAAACACTGGGAAGAATACACATAAGCTCCCTGGTCATGAGGGGCCAGCACATGGGAGGGAATCTGGGGCTTTTTGGAGGCATCAGGATGGAGAAGAGAAAGAGATATATATCATAGTATGTTAGAAAGTTATGTCTCTTTCAGAACAGCTCTTTGAATGGGGCCTAGGCTGGAACCACTCTGGGTTGGCGGGTTCCCTCAGCCAGGAAAGTCCCTGAGGGGGTAGCTTCCCCACTTGGAAAGCACTGCCGTCACCCTGCCTTGATAAACCCCAGGACCACTAACTTCTTTATCTCGCCAGTTCCCTAACATGCTTGTTTTTGTCCACTATGCAGATGACCCCCAACAAACAGCTCTGAACCTTGCAGGAAACACATAAAGGCAGGCAAATCACATTTAATAAATACTCTGCTGTCACCTGGATAGTCATTTTTATATGCATATTGTCCAAGAAGAAACTGAGACTTCTCTTACCTAGGTCTCCCAACTAGTAAATGGCAGAGTTAGTGTAGGGATCAAAGTCTGACTCCAAGGCTCATGGTCTTTTATTTTCTGGCTCCAGCAAGACTGCCTCAGTTTCAAGAGTACAAAACTATCCATTACTGCTCATGTCCTCTATTTGCTGACTGTGTTCCTGACACCCAGAATCCCTTAACCTCTTGGTTTCCGATTAAGTTCCTTAGGTTGGAAAATACAATTCTCTTGTTCCCCGCTTAGGTGTGACTTCTGAGGCTTTGCTTCCTGGTATCTGTATTTCCATACTCTCATGTCTTCCTCATACCTGGCTCTTAGTCATCACTTTGATCTGACTCTTTTTCTATTTGTTTGTTTGCCTTTTATGTGGTCTTATTTCCAGATTCCTCCACTCATTCCCTGGCATTGCTACTGTAGGATAAACCTGATGTGTTTCTTCCAGGTCTGATTCCAACCCAGTTCAACAGAGCATTCCCTTGGCTGAGTTTCAGACATAATTGAATGTCCATAGGCATGTGAATATTGAATATTCATGAACTAATTTATTTGTTCACAAACACAGTTTCATTGAACACCTATTATGTGAGAGACTCTATAGACACAGTAATGCATGAACACAAATAGGTGGAGTATCTGACCCAGGTGGCATAGAGTTCTAGTATCAGGTGATTGACAAACATTTAGGCAACACTGATCCTGCTGTACAACTTCATCAGAAAGAGACAATCACCACTATGACCAAAGAGAGATGAAAGAGAAGAGAGTGGTTAAAGAAAAAACACCAGTATATTGCCTCCACATAGTACATGGGGTTGTGCAGGTTGTGGTCTTCACTGCAACTCACTGCCTAAAGCTCCTTGTATTAGTTTGCTCAGGCTGCAGTAACAAAGTACCACAAGTTGGGTAGCTTAAAATAATGGAAATGTCATAGCTCTGGAGGCTGGAAGTCCAAGAAAAAGGTGTCGGCAGGGTTGGTTCTTTCATGTCTCTTACTTAGCTTCTAGTGGTTTACTGGAAATCTGGAGTTCCTTGGCTTGTAGATGCCTCACTCCAATCTTCCACCTTCACAGGGTGTTTCTTACCATGTCTCTTTACGTAGTCTTCCCTCTGTGCATGTCTGTCTCTGTGTCCAAATTTCCCTTTTTTATTTTGGATTTTTTTTGATTTTTTAAATTTAATTTTTATTTTATATTGGAGTATAGTTAATTTACAATGTTGTGTTAGTTCCAGGTGTACAGCAGTGATTCAGTTGTACATATATACATATACCCATTCTTTTTCAGATTCTTTTCCCTTATAGGTTATTACAGAATATTGAGTAGAGTTCCCTGTGCTATACAGTAGGTCCTTGTTGATGATCTATTTTATATATAGTAGTGTGTATATGTTAATCCCATACTCCTAGTTTATCCCTCCCCCCGCCAACCTTTCCCCTTTGGTAACCATAAGTTTGTTTTCGAAGTCTGTGAGTCTGTTTCTGCTTTGTAGGTAAGTTCATTTGTATCATTTTTTTAAGATTCCACATACAAGTGATATCATATTATGTTTGTCTTTGTTTGACTTACTTCACTTAGTATGCTAACAAATTTCCCCTTTTTATAAAGACGCAAGTCATATTGGATTAGGGCCCGCCCTGATGACCTCACTTTAACTTGATTATCTCTGTAAAGACCCTATTTCCAAATAAGATCACATTCTGAGGTACTGGGGGCTAGGCCTTCCACATATCTTTTCTGGTGGATGCAATTCAACCCATAACACCCCCTTTAAGGAAGATCTTGTTGCCTCAGCTGCTGAGAATGCTGCCTGCAAACAGCTTCAAGCTATCAGCCTCTACGAGGCCTGCCTCAGCTGCAGAGAACCATCTCACTCAAGGCCATGCCCTTGACCAGGGTGGCCCATACCCGGTGACTGATGGAGGCAGGTCTGGCTACCTTGTCTCCACTGGGAACAACTCCAAAGGGCCATTCTAACTTCAGAGTGCCCCCCAGTGTTGCCTAACTTCTTTTTTGGGCTGGCACTGACCCAAAAGCCTGGATTTCTCCTTCTGCTCATGGCTGCTTGAGCCCCCTACCTCTTACTGGTATTGATCCCTACATCAACACCCCGCATGCTAAACCCTGCCACAGGTTTTATTTCCAGGAGAACCCAACCTGCAACAGGAGGAAAGAGAAAATAAATGTCCTTAGGGTGGACAGGTCCTGGTAGGCAAGATAGAATGGAAGGAGATTACACTAGAGAGGTAAGCAGGGGCCAGGTCATGCATGATTTTGTAAGCTATGGAAGAGTTTGGGTTTTCTCCTAGATGCAATAGATGGGAATCCATAGAAGAATTTTGAATAGAGAGTAAGAGGATCCATTTGCATTTTGACAAGATAACCCTGGTTGCTGTTTGTGCCACCTGGTCTCTGAGCCTGTTAACTGTCCTGTAAGATGTAATGCTTCCCTTGAGACAAGGCAGTTGCTTACCTCAGAGGGGCCTATGCTAAGGCCACAAGGAGAGACCTCCAGCTTGCACTGGACTTGAGCCTAGAAATGCCTCACCCCTGCTGGCCTCTCCTCTTCATCCTCTCAGGCTGCCTTGGGCTGAACAGAACTACATCTTCAACCACCTTTATTATAAAGAGTTTACTCGCTGGAAAGTTTTATTGGCATGGAATCCTGAATTGCCTTTTCCTCTTAGAGTAGACTTCCACTCAATTGTTTCAAAACCAACTTCATTTTTTTCATTGTAAAAAATCACATACTTTTTGTAGAAAATTTGGGAAATAAACCTTTCAAGGAGAAATTAAAAATCACCTGGTAATAGCTACCATTTTGGCATATTCATATCACATAGCATGAGGTACAAAGCTGAATGCTGGTTATTGGGCCAGGTGGATAACATAAAAAAGACACTGATTAAGTGAATATTATACTCATCTGGGGAGCTCATGCCTGATCTAAAGGCTTTCAACTTTCAACTCTAGCTTGCTGGGTTTGGCATAAACTAGTTCTAGTTTATGGTCCCTCTGTCTAAAGGATATTCACTAGTGTATCCTGCCTACATCTCTGTCTTTTTTCACTCTTCCCCTTTATTCCACTTTAGCTATACTAGCCTCCTTACTATTCCTCTAGCATGCCAAATATACTCATTCCTCAGAGCCTTTGCACTTGCAGTTCCCTCTGCCTGGAAGTATCCACACTGCTTACTTCCTCCAATTCATTCTGATCTTTGCTTAAAATTTACCTCCACGAAGAGATCTTTCTTTACCAGGCACATAAAATGACACTGCTATTATTCTCCTTCTGACCCTGATTTATTTTTCTTCATATCAACAACTATCATATTACCTGTTTGTTTATTTTCCTTTGGTAAGACATCCTAACATTTTTTTCCATCATGGCACACTGAGAAAATGATACTGTTTGAACAGCATGCTGGGGAAAATGGAGGAAGCCAATTGTGATTGGTGTTAGTGAAACTGGAGTGGGGGAGACACTCCAGCCTTCATAGAAACCTCAGTGGATGAGACACATCTGTCACGAATCTGGCACCTGTTAACACCCATCCCTAACACCCATCCCTCCACCAGAATGTAAGCCCCAAGATAGTCCTTAAAGCAGAACCTGGCAAGTAGTATGTGCTAAATAAGTTATATTATGAATGTTTCTCCATATCATTAAAAAGTCATGAACATTTTAAAGACTCTTTGATTTTTTGTCATATTGGGGTATATTTCGTTTAATGGATACTCTATTATTGTACTTGTGGGGTTTTTTTTTGGTACTTGATTTAAAATCTTGCCTCCTTAGTAATGAATTGCTGAAGACTTGGAAGGAATCATGTGTGTGTCACCATGCACAGCATCTGAGTAGCGCCATCTTCCTGGGGAAGACATCAGATTTGAGAAGGCACACACCATTTTAACTTGGATGCAGAGATACACATCATGCCCTAACGAATCCTGGTATGCATGCCCCGGAACAATCTGAAACATCTCTGGGCATGTTTAGTGTATCATTCAAAAGGAATGAGACATGTCAAATTCTCTGTGAACCTCACGTCCAACATGAACCACATAAGAATTCCACCAGTAAGTTTTTTCCTTGATAATCACTTCTAAAACAGAAACTTGGAATAGAATCAGGAAGGGATGTGAAGGAGAGTGAATGTATGAGGAACAGGCAGGAGATGCTGCTGGTGAAACTGGACTCCCCTCCCTCCCGGTGATAAGGGAAACCATGCAGGCTAGTGTACTTAGTGAATGCCACAGGCATTTTTCTCATTCCTGATGGGCAGGGTGGAAGGTTAGGCTCTTCTAAATTGTACCTGTGTGCTAGGTCAATTAATCAAAGTGTAGGTACAGGACAAACACCCAAACATATTTTGTAAAATTCAATCCATTCCTGGCTGCACAAATGTCCATCTATCAGAATGTCAGTGACCTGTGTGGATTTATGTGTTTATGCACATTTTCTTAAAAGTATTTTTCTTACTGGAAAATTCGTGGAAACATCAGGAAGATTTTTTTTTCTTGTATGAAAGAAGAGATACTGTCAAGGTTATGAGTGAAGAACTTCTGGACTCAAATCCTAGTTCTGACACTTACAAATGTGTGATCTTGGACAAGTTACTTAACCTCTTAGTATCTCAGTTTTCTAAGGATAATACATATTTCACACAATATTAGGAAATGAGATAAAGACTCTTGGGGGCTTTACTGGTAATGCAACTTTCAACAGGATGAAGAAGTAGATTTTCCTCTCTCTCCCTCTTTTTTAAAGTTCTCACTCTCTATCTAAAGACACATTTCTTGTGTGTTCCACAGAACAAATGTTCCAAGACATGTTCACAAAAAGAGGGACCACTACACCCTAACTTCCCTTTAAGAGATTCATTATACCAATTGGCATGTTGAAGGCTCAGGAATTATACAGTAGAGAAAACCGGTTGATTTTTATTTAATTTAGTATTTCCCAATCTTATTTGACCAGAGGATTGTTTGTTTGTTTGTTTCTGGTGATACCTCTTACCAGCTTTCTGAATGACTCTTTGATAAAACACACTGTGAGAATGGATCCTCTAAGGCACCATCGGAACAAAGGATCACTGAATTTAGGGGAAATCAGGAGTGTTCACAGTGAAGCTACAATGTCTCATCTGGAAAACTGGAGGTCCTAGCTTAAACATTTTGTAATAAAGTGATAGTAGGGTCTTTAAGTTTGCAATAATCCCAAATAATTATTAATTTTTATATATCTAATTCTTTTCTGCATGCTATCTTTTAATTTTTATCAGCCTCTGTTATTTTATTGGCTTGTTACTTATCTTTTATGTCTTCTTTTCAAGCCTCAACTCTTGGTTTACTCAGTGTGGGTGTGTAAGGGTGGAGCCTCCCTTCTTCACAAAACCCCTAGGTAGGTGCAGCTTCCAATAGTTGGTGACTCATGAATGACAAGACTATAAACACTTTAAGCATTGATTATAATGAGAGAGTAGCAAGTTATTGCTTGATGAAGTTGGATTTATTAATAGATGAGATAATCCAGTTGTTACCAAAAGTCTGACTTGTAGTTTCTTTGAAACTTCTTATAATCCTCTCTTATTTATTTAGAAAAAATTTCTGAATCCAATCCCATCACCATAAAACTTAGAGAAATGTCTTTATCAGCACTTCATAGGTAGCCAAGAAAAATAAAGTGGATTAAATCAAAAAATTTTTTCTTTTCTTTATATATATATGTGTGTGTGTATACATATATATATTATTGAAGTATAGTTTATTTACAATGTTGTGTTAGTTTCAGGTGTACAGCACAGTAATTCAGTTATATATATATATATATGTATATATATATATATATATGTGTATATATATATATATATATATATATATATATATATTCTTTTTCAGATTCTTTTCCCTTATGGGTTATTGTAAAATATTGAGTATAGTTCCCTGTGCTATACAGTAGGTCCTTGTTGTTTATCTATTTTATATATAGCAATGTGTGAATGTTAATTCCAAACTGCTAATTTATCCCTCCCCCCCCTTTCCCCTTTGGTAACCATAAGTTTGTTTTCTATGTCTGTGGTTCTATTTCTATAAAACAAATTTAAATAAGGAAAATAGGATAACAAGAGTTCAGGTAAGACAAAAAAAAAAGAGTTTTCCCTCACCCACACACTCCTACCAAAAAAAAACAAACCCAGAAAATGAAACTTACAAACCCTGATCCTCATTCTCATACAAACAAGAGAAAGGAAGGAAAAAATAATAACAAAGACTTGTGAGCACAAAATAAGAAAGGTCAATCTGAGAAGTGCTAACAAATATTCTGTAACATAAAGGTAATTGTAAAATTATATAAGTATGTCTGAAAAGAGAAAATTATAGAGAAAACGAAAATGTTTTTGACCCTCCCCCCCCCCCACTAACAGATGGGGAGGAGAATCTGTTCATTGCTGACGCCAAAAAACAAAGACTCCTACTGAATATTTCATTTTTTTATCCCTAAAATAAAATAGTTGTGTGCAGAAACTAGAAGGGGCAACCCCTCCCCACAAAAATAAAATGAAAATAAATAAAAATATTACAGCCATGTCACATCAGGACCCATACAATTCCAACCTGCAGTGAGACTTTTCTTGTATACATTATTAATTCATTTCTGTTTCTAGTAATAGCAAGCTAGGTTATTAGGACCAACTTTTTTCAGAAAAACAACTACAAATTATGGATAAAATGCAAAAAAATGAATTTTTTTTAGAAAAAGCATTGAAGAGCTGACAAGATAGGAATTTCAAGGGCAAACTCGAAGGGAAAGCAGGAACCCAGAGAGGTAAAGGGAGCCCAGAGACCTCTGAAGGCCTTTGTCAACCAGGAAAAATTAGAACTTTAGTGTTAAGAGCCAGGCTGACATGATCTGTCCAAGGTGGGAAGTTAAGAGGAGATGCTCCACATTATAAGTAGAAATCCTAAAGGGCTATACTCTTAGGATCAGTGTGACGCAGAAGTAAATTGGCCTTTGAATGTATTTTTAGCTGAAATTGACATCTTATTGATGGCCAAAAAAAAAAAACCCAAAAAACAACAACATAAAAATGAAACCCTCTAGCTCTGAATTTAGTTTGAAGTGATACTGAACAGAGAGTGTCCCTAGATATTTGGTTTAAGCAAATGTGTATTTTCTTTTGTGTATTTTTGCACCTTTTATAGCAGAGCTCAAATTACTCCTATAAATACATTTTCAAAGATATGTAGCAGCAAACAGTGCCATTCACACAAGAAAAAAAGCACTGTGCATGAGAACAAGCAGAAAGAACAGACAACAGAAAGAAATCCACAAAGACTCTGGATATGGAATTATTAGTTAAGGCTTGTAAAACAACTATGCTTTCAATGTTTAAATAAATAAAAGATAAACTGAAAATATTCTTGCAAACAGGAAACCTTATAAAGTAAAATCAGATCTGGAAAAGAACCAGTTAGAACTTCTAGAAATGAATTTATGTATATAGATAAATAGATCAATAAAGGTATATTCATGGATGGATATATATCTGTATAGATATATATGTATGTATATATGTATGTGTGTGTATATACATGCATATATATATACATGTATATACATGCACACACATACGTGGATACATTATGGATCAATGCATAGAATTAAAAAATTACTCATGGGTAAAAAGATAATTGAGAATTTGAAGATAAGTCAGAAAAAATTATCCAGAATGCACCACAGAGAGAATAAAGGTTGGAAACTACAAAAGGGAGATTAAGAGACATGAGGGATAGAGGGAAAGGGTTTAACAGTAATTTAATTAGAATCCCAAAAGGGCAGTAGAGAGAGAATAAAGCTATAATGGCTATTAATTTCTAGAACTTATGAAATAAATAAACCCAGCATTCTAGAAGTCCCCCAATTTCAAGTGAGAAATTGGATAAAGAAGATGTGGTATATATATACAATGAAATATTACTCAGTTATAGAAAGGAACAAAATAACGCCATTTGCGGCAACATGGATGGACCTAGAGATTGTCATACTGAGCGAAGTAAGACTGACACAGAAAGACAAATGTCATATAATATCGCTTATATGTGGAATCTAGAAAAATGGTACAGATGAACTTATTTGCAAAGCAGAAATAGAGTCACAGATGTAGAGAACAAACTTATGGTTACCAAGGGGGGAAGAGGGGGATGGGACAAATTGGGAGATTGGGATTGACATATACACACTGCTATATATAAAATAGATAACTAATAAGGACCTGCTGTATAGCACAGGGAACTCTAATCAATACTCTGTAATGGCCTATATGGGAAAAGAATCTAAAAAAGTGTGGATATATGTATATGTATAACTGATTCACTTTGCTGTGCACCTGAAACTAACACAACATTGTAAATCAACTATACTCCAATAAAAAATTTTTTTAAATCAAATAATACCGAAATTAATGGAAAAATATGCCATGGTCATGGGTCAGAAGACCCACTATTGTTAAGATGTCTATTCTCCCCAAACTGATCTATAGATTTAGCACAATCACAACCAAATTTTTCACCAGATTTTTTGTAGATATCTAAAAGTGCTTCTAAGATCTATGTTGTAAGATAAAGAAACCAGAATAAGTGAAGGAATTTTGAAAAAGAAAAAAAAATTGAGGGACTCACACTACCTGATTTCAATACATACTCTAAAGCTACAGTAATTTGTTAGTGTGGTATTGGTGAAAAGATAGACACATAGATCAATGCGACTGAGTAGATGTTCCAGAAATAGACCCACTCTAATATGGTCAATGGATGCAAAAGTAATTCAATGTAGAAAGGATAGTCTTTCCAACAAATGGTGCTAGAACAATTGAACATCATAGGCATAAAAATGAACCGTATCCTATCCTTCACACTTGATATAAAAGTTAACTAAAAATGATTCCTAGATTTAATATGAATATAAAACTATAAAACTTTTAGATGAAATATAGAAAATCTTTGTGACCTTGTATTAGAGAATGAATTCTTAGATGTGAACCAAAAGCACAATTTATAAAATAAAAATTTATAAGTCAGACTTTGTGAAAATTAAAGCTTTTGCTCTTTAAAATACTGTTAAGAGAATGAAAAGATAAGCCACGGACTGGAGAAAATATTTGCAAATTATATCTGACAAAGTACTTATATCTAGAATATGTAGTGAACTCACAAACAAAATTCAACCATAAGAAAGCATACAACCCTCAAACATAGGCAAAGGTTTCAACAGACACTTCTCAAAGAAACTATGTGGAAGGAAAATGAACACATAAAGGTATGATTGTCATCATTAGTTACTAGGGAAATTGAAGTGAAAAACACAATGAGATACTACTATACACCTATTAAGAGGGCTAAAATAAAAAATATTGACAATACAAAATATTGAAGTAGATATGGGACAACTGGAACTTTCATACATTGCTGATGGAAACACAAGGTACATTTTCTTATAAAGTTAAAAATAAACTTACTGTCTGACCCAGTAATCCCACTTGCTAAGTATGTACTATTTAGAGAAATTAAAACTTATGTTCCCACACTAAAACTGTACATGGATGTTTATAGCAGCTTTATTCGCAATAGCACCAAACTAGAAACAACCCAAGTGTCCTTCAGTTGGTGAGTGGATGAACAAACAGTGTATATCCATAAAATGAAATCCTACTCAGCAATAAAAACAAGCTAAATGTACGTACATGCAATGATATGGGTGTATCTCAAATGCACTTTTCTCAGTGAAGGAAGCCAGACTCAAAAGGTTATGTGTGGTGTAACCTCATCTCTATGACATTCTGGAAAAGGCAAAACTATAGGGAGGGAGAACGGATAAGTGGTTACCAAGGGTTAGGGGAGAAGGAAGGTTTGACTCTAAAGAGGTTGGATGAGCTAATATTTTGGTGTAAGGGAGCTATTCTGTATCCTGATTTTGATGGCAATTTTACAACTTTGTGCATTTTGTCAAAACTCATAGAACTGTAAAAAGGTGTATATTACTGTACATAAATAACAAAATTAAGCAAAAGGTAACTCCTGTAAATGCCTCATGCACCACAGAAATAAGGTTTAGCATTATCAGATACCAAGGTTAGGGTGGTCGTATAGCGCATTCTTTGGAAACCTAAATCTTTGCTTTAAAAACAATGGTAAAAATGTGCTGCATTCTTTGTTAACTTGAACCAGGAACAAATGGATAATTTCAGAAGCATTTCTCAGATAGTTGTAAGTATAAGTAGTATGTCATGAATCATAATTGTCAGGGAAAATTCAGCAGATTCTTCTACAGCATCCCTTGTATTTTATCAGGACAATCTACAGGACTTTGGTACTATAACATTTTAAAGATGATGGCTCAAATAAGCCCTCTTAGTCAGTTTTGTAAACGAAGGCATCACTTGAAGAAAATGCTATGGTTTGGGCTAATATATATGCAGTTTAAAATAATTATATTACAGTCTGTTGACTTTGCACATAGAACTGAAAATTTTATTTTAAAAAAATATCATGCTATCATTTAGTCAGTCCTGGAGCAATTCCCCGAGTCACTGTAGAACTACCAATAAAGATTGATATCCTTATGGAAACTACACACCACACACACATGCATACAAATGCTAATACAGACACAGTTTCACCAGCATAGGCAGACACACATATATACACACACTCTCACATGCACACACGAGTAGACACATACAGGCACATATATAATGTACACACATGTAAAACACACAGGCATGTACACATGTGTCCACACAGCATGCAAATTCACAAGCACATCTCCCCCCCACCGTGCACATACTTTTTTTTTCTCTCAAAAATGTAGACCATCTCTTAGAATCCAGAGTATAAGAATTGCTTTTAAAGGTTACAGTGTCTACCTTAAATAGAAAGAGCTTCTGCCTCAAATCCGTTTTGAAATAAGCTGGTTATAAATGAAAAACAGATGGAGAAAAGATCAGGCAATACTTGGGATTCTCAGCTAAATTCTTTGATAATATCCAAACATAATCCATTTAGGTTTGGGATGTTCACTCTTGGAACTCAGCCACCACACTGAATCCGACAGCCCCACCTCCCTGCCATCCTCAGCCCTGGCTGAACTCTCAGCTGGCAGCCAGCACTGACTTGTCATGTGTGAATGAGCCATCTTGGAAATGGATCCTTCAGCCCTTAGTTGAGCTGCCCTAGCTGATGCCATGTAGGGCAGATACAAATGCCCCTGCCAAGGCCTGCCTAAATTTCAGATTTGTGAGCAAAATTGTTGGTACTGTTTCAAACCATTAAGTCTTAGAGTGATCTGTTATGCAGCAATAGAGAACTCGTAAATGCAGAATAAAAAGATATTGAAATGACTTTATCTTCTCTCCCTTGACACTCTTTCTTCACTCTGCCATGCCACAAACACGTTCACACTCCACAATTCACCACACATACACACACACACACCCATGATAGTGTAGAGGAGAGATAAGAGTTGTGAAAACTAGAGGGAGAGGAAGGGAGAGAATGAATTCATGAGTCTGATAAACTCGTACTGAGTAGTAAATGCAAGGAATCACTTCCAATATTTGAGTCAAACATGAGAGGCAGTTTAGGGATGGTGTGTCCAGAGGGTGATCTTAAGGGAAAAATTTGGGGAAATGTTTCTTAGGGGGATTTCAAGAGTTTGTGGTGCCAATTTAGAGGTGCCACTGCCAGGAGATGAACTTGTTCTGCTGAACTTCATGATCTTATGGGTAGATGTTGTTGGTTCAAGTAGAAGATTCAGTCATAGGACAGAGAACCTCTGGAATGATGGCAATAAGAACCTCTGGGCATACTCTAAAAATATGCCTGGAAGAGGAAAAGATGGGTTCTTGTAGTAGGGATAAAAGACTAAGAATATTTATACATTATATTTACACATTAGGGATATTCTCAAATGAGAAATATGACAGGGTGAAAGAAGCCACCTTGGAGCATTGGCCAGGGACAAGGGTTGGTGATTAGAAGTCCCTGGAGATGAAAGCATAAGTCCTTCCATCAAATGATAGTCATTTAGTTATTGCCTTCAATAATTATTTCAATAAATATTTATTGAGCATGTATTATGTGCTACTCACTAGAAATATGATGATGAATAAAACAAATATGGTCCTTGCCCTCTTGGGGCTTATCAATTAGTTGGAGTGAGACAGAAACTAATTAAATAATGACATAAACGTATAGTTAGAAATGATGAGAGGTGTTATTAAAGAAAGTGCAGGGCTTCCCTGGTGGCGCAGTGGTTGAGAGTCTGCCTGCCAATGCAGGGGACATGGGTTCGAGCCCTGGCTGGGAGGATCCCACATGTCGCGGGGCAACTAAACCCTGAGCCACAACTGCTGGGCTTGCGCATCTGGAGCCTGTGCTCGGCAACGGAGAGGCGGCGACAGTGAGAGGCCTGCGCACCGCGATGAAGAGTGGCCCCCACTCGCACAACTGGAGAAAGCCCTCGCACAGAAACGAAGACCCAACACAGCCAAAAATAAATAATAAATAAATAAATTTATAAAAAAAAAAAAAAGAAAGTGCAGAGTTCTGTGAGAGGAAGAATTAAGAAGCCAAACATAGCTTCTGCTCTTTGGTTGGTTACAGTTTTTCTTCTCACCTCATCTTTTTCACACCTTCCAAGAATACTTTGAAAGAACCTAAACTTCATTCCTTGACTTTTTGAGTGCTTATGAATGATTTAATTTTTTATGTATATACAACTTTGAAAAGACAGTTAAAGTAGATAAATAGGAAATATACAAATTCAAAGGTCTTTATAGTCCACATAATTCTCAGTCATGAGTTTCCATTTGGGTGCTAGGGATGTGGGCAAAACAGAGGACATAAATGTTACAACTTCTGTCTTCAAGGTACTCACACCTATCTGGTGAAACAAAGGTAACCCACATTGAAAAAAATCCTTCCATAAGACAGACCACACCATTATTAAATCCTAGATTGTGTTGAACAGGCCTTAAGTGCTAAAGAAACTCAGGGAAGCTATGATGAACCTGGTATCATCAAAAGAGGCTATAAGGAGGAGGTCGGTTTGGAAAAGGGTAGTGTTCTTGTTGTTGTTTGGTTGGGGCAATGCAGAAAGAAGCATTCCAAGTGAGGAGAGGAACAAGGGTCAAGACTCAGAGGTGGAATGAAAGTGTTGTATAGAAGTAGATAAGTTCCCATTGCATTCATGAGGCATTATTTTACCATTGGTTTTGGGTGACATCAAATGCTTTAAAAGCAGGGTTTTTAATGAGCATAACCAAAATGGGGAGGATGGGGAGGGTTTTGGGCTTGCGTGGGAGGTGAAGCTATCTGATAGATTATTTTAGAATGCATAAACATTTAAATATGACCACATGCCCAATGTAGGTTCCTTCCTTGTTTATTCTGCAATTAAGTTGGACAGTATGAAATTGCTGGTATTCAATCATTTTGACCTACAGAAATGTCAAGGTCATATTCTTCAACCTAATAGATCATTAAATAACACTTGTATTTGTTTACCACTTCCATCTCTAGGCAGTTCTGCACTCTTTGGAAGTTGGAAATCTAGAAATTATCAAAGATATTTTGCTGTTATAGTTGACGAATGCTGTGATGTGCCACCTAGATTCTCCTGCAGGGGGAAACAATTCCTCCCCACCCACTCTGGCCCGCCTCTGGGAATACTGCTGACAAGTAGCCCTCAGCTCTTGAGCCCCTTAGAGATTGCCTCAGCGCTGCCTGGCCCAAGGTCATGCTCCCTTCCCAAGGCAGCCGGCACCTAATGACTGATTCAAGAAGGGATAGAAAGGTCTGATCATCTCACTTCAACTCATAATAAATCCTAAGCTGACTGTAGGGTCAGCTGAGACATCCACTGACTCTAAAGCACACCTTAACTTCTCTCTCCTCCCAATTTTGTTTTCTCACAACTCTTCCATAGGCTTTGAACCCAATGTACTCCCTAATAACCCTACTGCACTGTAAGCTCTGTCTCTGAGACTGTTTCCCAGTTACCTGACCTACCACAGTTGGTGCCAGATCTGACAAAGCAAATGCTGAGAATAGAATTAGGAACTGGATCACTTGCCACCCAACTGGCAATGAGAATCCTGCCACTGGTGATAGGTAGAACAGAGGGAGCTTTTGGCACAAGACAGCAGTGCCATTGTTAAAACTTTCACTGCTAGTGAAATGGAATGGTATACTGATGGAAAGGAATGCACTAGCTGATGATATGATTCTGGCATTTAAGAAACATGAGGGGGCTTACCTGGTGGCACAGTGGTTGAGAATCCGCCTGCCAATGCAGGGGACACGGGTTCGAGCCCTGGTCTGGGAAGATCCCATGTGCTGCGGAGCAACTAGGCCCGTGAGCCACAATTACTGAGCCTGTGCGTCTGGAGCCTGTGCTCCGCAACAGGAGAGGCCGCGATGGTGAGAGTTCCTGCGCACCGCGATGAAGAGTGGCCCCCGCTTGCCGCAACTAGAGAAAGCCCTCGCACAGAAACGAAGACCCAACACAGCCAAAAATAAAGAAAGAAAGAAAGAAAAGAAAGAAAGAAAGAAAAGAAACATGAGGGAAAGAGTAACTATAAGGACAGTGGAACTGAGTGGAAACTGAAGACCAAGCCTGGGACTTAATTTTAAGAGGAAAAGAGCTCCAAAGAAGATAAACTTTCAAAAAAAAAAAAAAACCAAGTTCCTGATCTGCGCTGGGAAAGAATAGGACCCGGACACAAAGGATAGAGACAGATGGGTTAATAGTCTCAATAGTTTAAATACCCAGGTTCCCCTGAACCCTCTGGCCCCTCTTCTCTATAAAAAGCTAACCCTCTCCAGTTGTTTGAAGATGATGCAGAGACGTCTACCACATAAGACAACCTGTGTTCCCCATCCAACCCCACACCCCAGGATATGCCCCATCACCATTCTGGTCACTAGGCCAATAACCAGGGTTAAGATATATCATGGCTTCTCCAGGGAAATGATGGTCTCATAAGGTAGGAAAGGAACTCGACCTCAAAATATCTGCACTTCCCAGCCAATACATACTGGTATGAGTTGGAGGAATATAGGTGGGACTGGATTCTGAGGGCACTTGACTAAGCAGGGGAGGGAGACATAACATAAAGTTGGAAAAGGGAGAGTTTATTGATTTGGGAGCACTCTTCCAGGAAACAGGATTTGACTCCTTGGCAAGGACTCCAAGGATGGTTCCTTTCCAAACATGGACAAAGCAATGGTTAACGTTAATTTAGATAGAAACACCAGAGTTGCCATGGCAGGTAGTGGAAGACTATATGGCAGAAGTGGGAGTGTGAAAGTGGACATACTATGTAAGTCCAGAAAACCCACTGGAGGGCTGTATTTATTGGGAAGACTAAGAGGATACAGCACCTATCATCGCATTTGCCAGATGTGATGGTGAGAGGGGACCAACATCACCAAAATGTTTTATGGTGGTAGTCTTCTGTTGGCCAGTGGTGATGCTGCTATAAAAATGGCCTCACTGTTAGAAATGGGAATGCTAGAAGCCAGGTGGAAGTGCTATAACCATTAGAAGCCAGGTCAATATAATTACAGTAATGAGCAACAAGTTTAGAGCAAGAGCCAGGGGACCCTGACCTTCAAAGAGTAATGGAGATGTTTAACAGAACAGACGTAGAGAATGGACTTGAGGACACGGGGAGGGGGAAGGGTAAGCTGGGATGAAGTGAGAGAGTGACATGGACATATATACACTACCAAATGTAAAACAGATAGCTAGTGGGAAGCAGCCACATAGCACAGGGAGATCAGCTCGGTGTTTTGTGTCCAACTAGAGCAGTGGGATGCAGGGGGGAGGGAGACACAAGAGGGAGGGGATATGGGGATATATGTATACGTATAGCTGATTCACTTTGTTATACAGCAGAAACTAACACACCATTGTAAAGTAATTATACTCCAATAAAGATGTTAAAAGAAAAAAAGAACATGGCATCACTAGGAGAAAAACAGAAGGCAGCTACTCAGTCCATAAAATCAAATGAAATCAAGGATAGATGATCAGGTAGCTAAGCACAATTACTCCAGTAAAAGTTCCTATTTCTTGCCCAGTTCTGGACTTGAGTCAGTTTTTGGCACAGGAACCTATTAACTGAAAGAGGAGTAAGTAACTAAGAGAAAGGACCCTGCAACACGGTGGTAAGTACACCAGTAATGATTACCCCAGTCTATCCTGAGAGGGACCCATAGTTATTTACCTAGGTAACTGTACACTGAAGAAGGGGTAGTAGCCAAATATTTTAAGAACTTTTGGGCACTAGACCCAATTTGACATTGAAATCTGAATACCCAAAGCATCATGATGGACTCTCTATTGGAGTGGGGGGAAGTGAGTGCCAGGTAATAAGTGGGGTCGTGGTTTGGATCACAGTGGTTCTACTGAGTCTACAGACCCACCCAGTGGTAATTTCCTTGGCCCTAAACGTATAATTGAAATGGACATCCTTAGTGGTTGGCACAACTACCAGGATGAGAGCTATCATAGTAGGAAAAGCCAAGTGGTAGCCTCTAAAATTGCACCCCCTCCAAGAAATACCAAAGATAGTAAACAAAAAATAATATCTAATCTTAGGGGAAATGGCAGAAATTAATGCTGCCCTAAAGGATGCAGTGGTGGTATTCTTCTTCATATCTCCATTTGAGTAACCAGTCTGGTCCTTGTAAAACCTGGACATATATTGGAAGATAAAAGTGGACTACTGCAAACCAAGTAATAGCCCCAGTTTCAGCTGCTTGTGCCAGGCATAGTACCTTTCCAGATCAAATTAACATGATCTCAGGTACATGGTATGTGGCTGTTGATCTGAAGAATGCATCTATTTTTATTCTTTCAGAAATTTTGTTCATTGGTAACATACCACAGAATACTTTTACAGTCTTGCCCCAGGACTTGCCCTGTCCTCTGTCTTAAAATAGTCCAAAGAGACCTAGATCAGCTACACATCCCACAGAACATCATAATGGTCCTCTCTATTGATGACATCTTGCCAATCTGACTTGTTAAGCAAAAAAAAAAAAAAAAAACCTAGACTATTTCCAATGTCAAGACTCACGTACTGGGACTTCCCTGGTGGTGCAGTGGTTAAGAGTCTGCCTACCAATGCAGGGAACACGGGTTCAAGCCCTGGTCCAGGAAGATCCCACATGCCGCGGAGCAACTAAGCCTGTGTGCCACAACTACTGAGCCTGCGCTCTAGAGCCCGTGAGCCACAACTACTGAGCCTGTGTGCCACAACTACTGAAGCCCACGTGCCTAGAGCCTGTGCTCTGCAATAAGAGAAGCCACCACAATGAGAAGCCCGCACACCGCAACGAAGAGTATCCCCTGCTCGCCGCAACTAGAGAAAGCCTGTGCGCAGCAGCAAAGACCCACACAGCCAAAAAAAAAAAAAAAAAAAAAAAAAAAGACTCACGTACTCCAGAAAGCAGGCGATAAACCCTATGAAAATTTAAGGGACTGCCACAAATAATAACAATTTTAAGACTTCAATGGTCTAGGGTATGCCAGGACATCCCCTTAACAATAAAGGAGACATTTTTGCATCTTGCCCCTCTCATCACAAAGAAGCACATCACTTCACAGGTCTCATTGGGCTCTAGGGTTATCTGGAAAACTGCTTACATCTTTGAATAGTGCTATGACCCACACATTGGGGTGACACTAAAGTCTGCCAGCTTTAAGTGAGGCTCAGAGCAGGAAAAGTTCTGCAGCAGATCCAGGCTATGATGCAAGCATCCCTATTGTTTGAATCATATGACCCAGCAGACTGTATGGTATTAGAGGTATCAGTAGTGGGGAAAATTGTGTGGAGTTTATAATAATCTCCAATCAGAGCCTCACAATACAGACCCCTGGGCTTCTGGAGGAAAGCCATATCATATACACCTTCTAAAAAACAACTCCTGATGTGCTCTGATAGAGATGGAGTGCCTGATCATTGGGATACCAAGTAATCATGAGGCCTAACTCATCTGGAATATTACCTATCTTGCCCAATCTTCTTTCACAAAACACTTTCAGAGACACCCTACTCACCTGCTTGATGAGATATTTTGAATCTAATTCTCAACTCTTCCTCAGACCTAGAATTCCAGCTTAATGTTCTATATGAGCAGTAGTGTGCTGATAAACGTTTAGACACTGGCTCTCTCAAACAAAAAGCAGTGATTTGCAGCATTTGCCAATTTCCATGTTATTAATACTCCCACCATGGCTGATTTCAAGCTACCAACACGACATGATTGAATGCAGAGTTGGGAAGAGGTACATGGTAGCCACCATTACATAGTGTTTCCACCACACAGATACAGTAGACGCTAACAACTTCAAGAAAATAGATAATAGAAAAAAATAGTGAAATAATTAGGAAGTGATGAGTTTCAAGTATTTGTTACCTTTGCTTTTTTAAAGGTTTTTTTTTTTTTTTTAATATTTTATTTTATTTATTTATTTATTTATTTATTAGTTATTTATTATTTATTTATTTATTTAATTGATTGATTGATTGATTGCTGTGCTGGGTCTTCGTTTCTGTGAGAGGGCCTTCTCCAGTTGCGGCAAGCGGGGGCCACTCTTCATCGCGGTGCGCGGGCCTCTCACTATCGCGGCCTCTCTTGTTGCGGAGCACAGGCTCCAGACGCGCAGGCTCAGTAATTGTGGCTCACGGGCCCAGCCGCTCCGCGGCATGTGGGATCCTCCCAGACCAGGGCGCGAACCCGTGTCTCCCGCATTAGCAGGCAGATTCTCAACCACTGCGCCACCAGGGAAGCCCCACCTTTGCTTTTTAATATAATTTATTTAACTGTAAGTTTATATAATTTAAGTTTTCATAATGTGTCTTTCACAGCGATCTCAAAAAATTCCTGAAAATTTAAAAACTGGCTCTCATGGCCAATATGAGCTAGTTCCCATGCACCAGTGAAAGCTTCTCACCCCGTGAGATTTTCACTAGGTGTTGAAGGTCTATAAGTAAATGGAATTTTTAGTCATTTTGGCTTAAGATTTTTGATACTTCAGTGATGATGGTAGCTGACTCTCAAGTTTTCTTAATTACTACTTCAATGAGCTGATTCTTTTTCCCTTGAGACCTTTCCAAACTAAATTATAAGTCTTTTTAGGGAAATAAACAGATTTTTTTTTGCATACTGTGGGATCACAATACAAACAGTTATTTTTTGCATATTGTGGAATCACTATAAATATTCATTAATTTGAACTCATATTTTACCTGCTAAACATGAAAGTCACGATCTCTAGATTCCAAATTAATCTAATAAGCTGCTCAGATGTACCACGTTCTCATCTTTAATGACATTAGAGTTATTTTATAAGCATGAAATGAAATGGGTAACATGAATGGACCTAATATCATTAAAAAACTTCATTATTTTCATTTCTGATGTTTCTCCAATCTGCTACCTAATACATTGGAAGTTTCAAAAAATGGTTACAACTTAAAATGTAAACTACCCTTAGCCTTAGAATATTGAAAAACACCATTGAATCATTTTAAGTGGATTCCTAACAAGGCATGATTAGCCTTTTCATCTTCTGCCTAGTTGCCTTTGATAATTCTCAACTGACTTTTATCCCTGGAAGCAATATCACTGAAATGATAAATAAGTTTCATGAAGAACTTAACTGTACCCTCTCTCCAAAGTACTAACCATTAGAGAGAAACCATGAATGTACTGATAGTGCCTCAAAACATTCAAAAACTATTTCACTGAATTTGACAGGTTAGATTAATTATAGTAAAATTTGAGTACCCACAGTCTAATCTGTACTTTAGAGCAGGGGTCCCCAACCCCCAGTCCGTGGACCAGTACTGGTCCATGGCCTGTTAGGAATCAGGCCACACAGCAGGAGGTGAGCAGCAGGCGAGCGAGAGAAGCTTCATCTGCCGCTCCCCTTCGCTCGCATTACTGCCTGAACCATCGTTCACATTACTGCCTGAACTCGCCCCCACCCCACCGTCTGTGGAAAAAGTGTCTTCCACGAAATCCGTCCTTGGTGCCAAAGAATTTGGGGACTGCTGATTTAGAGTAAATGTCACCTATAATGGCAATGTACTATATTACTTCCATCTAAGCTGTGGAATGATTATTTTCAGGAAATATAAGTGTCAAGCCTATCGAAAGTACATGATTATTACTAGCTTTATTTATGTGTGTGTGTGTGAGAGAGAGAGAGAGAGATGTGCACACATACATATATATCTTGGTCATGGGGTAACTGTACTAAGATTTTTAAAAAATATTTATTTATTTATTTACTTATGGCTGCGTTGGGTCTTCGTTACTGTGCGTGGCCTTTCTCTAGTTGCGTCGAGTGGCGAGCGGGGCTACTCTTCGTTGTGGTGTGTGGGCTTCTCATTATGGTGGCTTATCTTTTTGTGGAGCATGGGCTCTAGGCACATGGGCTTCAGTAGTTGTGGCTCGAAGGCTCAGTAGTTGTGGCCCACAGGCTCTAGAGCACAGGCTCAGTTGTTGTGGCGCATGGGCTTAGTTGCTCTGCGGCATGTGGGATCTTCCAAGACCACGGCTCAAACCCATGTTCCCTGCATTGGCAGGTGGATTCTTAACCACTGCACCACCAGGGAAGACCTGAGATTTTTTCCTCTTTTTGTAGCTTTCATTTTCTCATAGACTTTAAATATTGACAGATTTTCTCAATAATTAATGACTCTACAGAGAGATTAGCATTAACTAATGATAAAGGAGGGCCCAGGTCCTCTGTGGTTTAAAGGATTGTCTGGGATTATTATATTTATTTCAGTTGAAGTTTCTTCTAATTACCTCATTTCTTCTTCTTTTTTTTTTTTTTTAATTAATTTATTTATGGCTGTGTTGGGTCTTCGTTTCTGTGCGAGGGCCCTCTCCCGTTGCGGCAAGCGGGGGTCACTCTTCATCGCAGTGCGCGGGCCTCTCACCATCGCAGTCTCTCTTGTTGCGGAGCACAGGCTCCAGACGCGCAGGCTCAGCAGGTGTGGCTCACGGGCCCAGTTGCTCCGCGGCACGTGGGATCTTCCCAGACCAGGGCTCGAACCCGCGTCCCCTGCGTTGGCAGGCAGACTCTCAACCACTGCGCCACCAGGGAAGCCCCTCATTTCTTCTTAATTGGTGTCTTCTAAAAATAAATTAAATACAATAATTAGCAATATTCATTTTTGACTTCTCTATGTATCAGTCTAAATTGAACAAATATTATAGTGCACATACAAGTGTCATTTCAAGTGTCTTTTTTCAGACCTGAATTCATTTAAAGCTGTGTCATATTTATCACATAAGTAAAAGTACTGCCCAGGTATAGGCTACATGCAAAAAAAAATCTCCTTTATAAAACCCGTTAAATTAGTACAAAATATCCATGCATTGCATTATTAATGGACTTAATATTTTAATATAATTCCAGAAAAGAAGAAAATAGAAAAAGAAACATGGTAAAATTTTTTTGAATTATGAAGCTACACTTAAATTTCTAACATCTACTTAAAATGGCTCATATTTTAACATGGGTATTTTTTGTTTTGTTGTTGGTAGTGGTGGTACTACTAGCATATAAGAGTGCAGAAAAGGAACTAGATTAAATGATTATAAACCAAATAGAACAGAATCTGCTCATCTCATCCGTTTTTCCTCATAAACACCACTCTTAAGTGAAACATAGATTAAATTAGTTATCACTTTACATGTATTCTTAGTGGTAATGATGCAGTCCTTCATCTGTGTTGCTGATGCTCTTGATGGGACATCAGTTGAGTATAGTTGAGAAATAATCTGAATTCTCTTGTCCATGTTCCCTTGTCTCCAATGGCTTCTGCTCATAAAATATTGCTGAAATGGGGTTTTGTTAAAGATTCAGTCCCTATATAAGCATTTTAGTGCCAAGTTCTACATGGAACTCTGGCATATGGTCAGACTACAGATAAAAATATATCATAGTAAGAGAAAAATAAATTAAATTAAAATTAAGTACTATTTTCAACCCATTAGTTTGTCAAAGCTCAACAACATTGCTGAAGATGAGATCAGGGAAACTCATAGTCTCTCTTATACATTGCTAATGGGAAGATAACTAGTAAAACCGCTACGCTGGAAATTTGAGAGTATCTAGTAAAACCACCTAATGCATAATCAACAATTACCTTCTAAGAATTTATGTGACGTGCACACAGATGGGCAAAACGATGTATATTTAAAGATATTCATCATAGCTTTACTTGTATTAGCAAAAGCTTGCAAACAATTTAAATATCCATCAGTAAGGAATTGGTCCCCCAAAAAAGTATGATACATCCATACAATAGAATGTTATGCCACCGTTAGAAAAATTAGGAAGATTCGTATATGTATGGGTATGGAAAGATTTTAAAGATATACTCCCCTTTTGCTTTATTGAGATATAATTGACGTTGTGTAAGTTTAAGGTGTGCAATGTGTTGATTTGATACATTTATAAATTGCAAAATGATTATCATCATAGCATTAGCTACCACCTCCATCCTGTCACATAATTACCATATCTTTTTTGTGGTGAGAACATCTAAGATCTACTCTCTCAGCAACTTTCAAGTATATAATACAGTATTATTAACAGTAATCACCATGCTGCACCATGCTGCACATTATATCCCAGAACTTGTTCATCTTATAACTGAACCAATATCTCCCAGTTTCCCCCACCCCCGTCACCTGGTAACCACCACTCTACTCTCTGTTCCTCTGAGTTCAGCTTTTTTAGATTCTACATATAAGTGAGATCATACAGTATTTCTTTCTCTGACTTACTGAACTTAGCATAATGCCCTCATGGTTCATCCAAGTTGTCGCAAGTGACAGAATTTCCTTCTTTCTCGTGGCTGAATGATATTCCATTATATGTGTTCTCCACATCTTCTTTACTCACTCATTTGTTGATGGACGCCTAGGTTGGTTTACATATCTTGGCTATTGTGAATAATGCTTCAGTGAACACGGGAGTGCTGATATCTCTTTGAGATCCTGTTTTCATTTCCTTTGGATATATACCCAGAAGTGGAATTGCTGGGTCATATGGTAGTTTTATTTTTGATTTTTTGAGCAACCTCCATACTGTTTTCCATAGTAACTGCACCAGTTTACATTTCCACCAACAGTGCACAAGTGTTCCATTTTCTCCACATCTTCGCCAACATTTGTTATCTTTTGTCTTTTTGATGATAGCCATTTTAACAAGTGTGTGGTGATATCTCATTGTGATTTAATTTGCATTTATCTGATGGTTAGTGATGTCAAGCACCTTTTCAAAGATAGACTTTTAAGTGGAAAAGAAAGGAATACATTGAGTAAATCATGGGGCCATGTATACGTATAGCTGATTCACTTTGTTATACAGCAGAAACTAACACAACATTGTAAAGCAATTATACTCCAATAAAGATGTTAAAAAAACATATACACATATTTATATGCCCATGTATGCATAGGATAGCACTGAAAGGGTACACAAGAAACTCTGGATTGGGTGTCTGAGGGAAGGTATTGAGAAGGAGGCTTGCTTTTCACTCTAACATTTTTGAAGTTTGTATTACTTGGTTGTATTGCCTATGTAATACAAAATAATATTTTTAAAAAATTGGCAATGCTTGGTGAGTCTTAGTTCATTCTTCCTAGAAAGACCAGGGTCTGTGTCCATATTCTGTTCATCAATTGACTGGACATATATCTCATTTAATGTGGTATTTTCCAGATCCACATTATTTTTGCCTTTCCAGATCATAGGGAAGAGTGAGAAAGAAACATTTCCCAAAGCCACAGCTTGCTTCTTAATTGATTTCTGGCAACTCCAATGAATGTATTGAACCTAGGCCTACGTTTTCTCTGGGCCCTATCCCACCATGAGAGATTGCATTTACAGATGAAGGAAACAGTGCACTGTTTAACAATCACTTGCCCAAAGTGATCCTGCTTCAGTTGGTTGAGTCAGAATTTGAACCCAGGCCCATGTGATTCAACTACTCCTCAGATGCCCTGTAAAATTTTCTGGTGAATCTGTAAACCATCAATTTTTAAAACCATTTCATTGAAGCTTCACAAATTTAATTTAAAGGCTGCAAGATGAATGGTTCTTAAATTTTAGCATGCCTCAGGATCACCCGGAGGACTTATTAAAACACAGATTCCTGAGAGAACATCTAGGGAGGGATCCAAGAATTTGCATTTCTAACAAGTTCCCAGATGCTGCTGCTGCTTTTCCAGGGGCCACACTCAGAGCTAGATTGGATGATGGGGAGAGGCAGCCTCATTCTGGAGGGGGCTGTCCTCTTGCCTCTCACCTGATGGTGTAGCGCAGGACTTCAGGAAAGCTAGTTCCCAAATGTACCACTGGATTTGGGTGTTTTTTTTTTTAGGAATGTTAACTGCATTATTCACCTATTCCTACTGAGGTGAATAGCATACATTTTACTCTCTCATCTTCTCTTTCATCTTCTGTAGGCATTCTTCTTTATAAGTGATTCATCTTATTACCATAGCCTGTAGTGTGTGTAATTCTATTGATTGCAAGCATGTCTACATGGTTAAATAATTCTCTTTCCCCTTCATTCTGACCTAGATGGTAAAAGTAGCTTTAAGTTCATAATAGAACTTTTAAATATTTACTGATTTGGTTCTTTCTGACATCCAGATAATATCATTTTAAAAATCCATTTTACTAATTCTGTGTGTGTGTGTGTGTGTGTGTGGGTGGGTGTGTGTAACATCAAACTGTACTACTATTTTGCTCATAACAAACTTTGGGAGCAAGGATGTGCAGGTAAGTCTTGAAACTTAAGCACAAATGAATGAGCTTAATTTATTTAATCTAGAAAGTGATTATTTAGAGATTTAAGCAATTTGGCAGCTGGGTGTGCAGAAGGGGATGTGGGTGGGACTAACATGTTTTTGCCAAGACTGAGTTTTTGCCTAGTGCTCTTGGAATTTCAAGAATTTAATTAAGACTTTTGGTAAATTTGCTTTAAATCACCATAGAATTAATAAACTAGAGGCATTACAATGTCTGTCAGCTCTGATTTAATTTAGATGCTCAGTCCCTTCAAACGAAATCAAGACTACAGAGAAGTACCAAATAGCGACACTTTCCAAATAACCTGTAGGTATCTGCTGACATCCATGCTCCCACCATAGCTGTCTGGGCCAAGTAGTGATGGATGGTTTACTGAAGCCCTCACCTATGTTTCTGAGGGACCCATGACACACCCTCCCACTACTCATAGCAGATCTGGGGACACCTCAGGCTCAAGTCACCTTTATGCCCATCTCCTAGCTACTTAAGTATATAGCCCTCTGCTGCCATGGAGCTACATTTCCCACCTCCTCCTCTTTCATAGGTGACTACTCTCTGGGTTCAGGTCTCTCTGAAGCTCAAGTTCTGTTGCTGAATATAGATGAGTTTAGGCTCAAGGACTAAGACGTAAACACCTTGGGAGAACTTGGAACTAAGGGCAAGTACTATTGCTGCTACATTGTGGGTTAAGTAAACTTTAAGTAAACTTTGTAGGCTACCCTAGACACTGAACTACTTTGTCTAACTTTTTTCTTCCAGGGAAGATTACACTTCAATTTCCAAATATTTTTAAATGCTCTTTTGGAACACAATTTGGCTTTGATATTATTCCTTTAGGCCCTTTCTTTTTCTTCTCTCTTTCCCTTTTGTGTGAATTTGTTCTTTCATTCCCACCATATTCCAATCATTTAGCTCTTTGCTAAGGATCACTGGCAGGTTGGGAGCTCCTAATATTTAATCATAATTACTGAACTATTGTCACCATAATGCTTTTCCATCTTATTCCCTAATTAAACTGATACATCAGTTCACATTTCTACAACTGGCATATACAAAGTGTTAGCTTAAGAGAACTGTTTATGCTTTTATTTAAACAATAAAAAGATAATTTGAAAAACAGCCTAACAGAAATATGTGTATGGGGGTATCTTGATTGGCCTGGAACTGATGCTTAAATATGGTAGCTTGTGCAATTAGACAGCACATCCAAAGTCCTCAATGACCTAGATTGGATAAAGTTTCCCTAACTTCAATGGCATTCTCAAGAACAGTTAAACAATATACCATTTCATGATTGGCCTGGATCTCAGGAGTTCAGTGGGAAAGAACTCTGGAGCTATGTACAGAATTGGAGGTTTAGATATGTACAGACATGTCTGATGAAATGTGGATGGAAGAGATTAATAGAATTCATGAGGAATAGAAGCACTGCCATTAGAAAGAGAAATCACCATGGGTGGGGGCAAAGTTGAGCTAGGTAACCTTGATTTAGCACAAAGTTTCCAGTGCTAGAGGTGGTAGTGGCTTCAGGAATAATGCAAGGATGAGCATGAATACCACCTGACCCAGTTTCCCACACCATCCTCTTTGGCCACCTTACTCCTTCTTGAGCAACCATTGTTCTGGGAAAGAGAAAGATATATTAAAAGAAGGGCCCCTGAAATTATTAGAGAAATGCAAATCAAAACTACAATGAGGTACCACCTCACAGCAGTCAGAATGGCCATCATTAAAATGTCCAAAAATAACAAATGCTGGAGAGGGTGTGGAGAAAAGGGAACCCTCCTACACTGTTGGTGGGGATGTTAAGTTGGTGCAGCCACTGTGGAAAACAGTATGGAGGTTCCTCAGAAAACTAAAAATAGAATTACCATATGATCCAGCAATCCTACTCCTGGGCATATACCCAGACAAAACTATAATTCAAAAAGATACATGCACCCCAATGTTTATTGCAGCACTATTTACAATAGCCAAGACATGGAAACAACCTAAATGTCCATCAACAGATGAATGGATAAAGATGTGGTACATATATACAATAGAATACTACTCAGGCATAAAAAAGAATGAAATAATGCCATTTGCAGCAAGATGGATGCAATTAGTGATTATCATAGTAGGTGAAGAAAGTCAGAAAGACAAAGACAAATACCATATGATATCACTTATATGTGGAATCTAAAATATGACACAAATGAACCTATCTCTGAAATAGAAACAAAATCAGGGACATAGAGAATAGACTGATGGTTGTCAAGGGGGAGGTGGGTAGGGGCAGGAAAGACTGGGAATTTGGGATTAGCAGATGTAAACTACTGTATATAAGATGGATAAACAACAAGGTCCTACTGTATAGCACAAGGAACTATATTCAGTATCCTATGATAAACCAGAATGGAAAAGAATATGAAAAAGATATATATATATAACTGAGTCACTTTGTTGTACAGCAGTAATTAACACAACATTGTAATTCAACTATACTTCAATAAAAAATAAATTAAAAAAAAGAACAGCCCCCAAACTTCTTAAGCAAGACACAAAAAGCACTAACTATAGGGGGAAAATGATAACTGAGCTATATAAAAATTAAGAACTTCTGTACATCAAATGCCATCATTAAGAAAGTGAAAAGCAAGCCACAGCCTGGGAGGTGATTTTTACAATACATATATCCAACAGAAGATTCACATTTAGATTATATAAAGAATTCTTATACATTTCTAAGAAAGAGACAGACAATACAATAGAAAATGGGTGAAAGACTTGAACAGACATTTTGCAAAAGAGGGAAATGAAAGGGCCAATAAGCATCAAAAGGAGAAATGCAAATTGATGCTACAATGCAATGTTTATACACACTCATCAGAATGACTAAAATGAAAAATACAAAAAATGTCAAGTGTTATGGCATCACAAGTATGTGGAGCAATCAGAACTCTCATATACTTTTGATGGGTGTGTAAATATACACAGCCACTTTGGAAAACTCTTCAGCTCTATCTACTAATGCTGAATATGCTTATACTATGACACAGTGATAGGTATATACTCAACAAAAATGCTCACATATATTCACCCAAAGACATAGTCAAGATTGTTCATAGTAGCATACTCATAATAGCCCAAACTAGAAAACACCTGCAATGGCTAATTTTATGTGTCAACTTGACTTGGCCACAGGGTACCCAGATATTTGGTCAAACATTATTCTGGGCATTTCTGTGAGGGTATTTTTGGGTGAGATTGACATTTAAATCAGTAGAATGAGTAGAGCAGATTGCCCCCCCCAATGTGGGTGGGCCTCACCCAATCAGTTGAAGGCTTGAATAGAATAAAAGGCTGGCCCTCCTCCAAGTAAGAGAGAATTCTTCCCATCGGGAAGCCTTTAGACTGGGACATTGTTTTTTTCCTGGCTTTTAGATTTGAATAGAAACATTGGCTCTTCCTGGGACTTGAGGTTGCCAGACTTTGGACTAGAACTCCTCCATTGGCTCTCCTGGGTCTCCAGCTTGTTGACTTACTCTGTGCATCTTGGAACCATAATCATGTGAACCAATTCCTTATAATCTCTCCCTGTCTCACTCTGTCTCTCTGTCTCTCTCTCTCTCTCTCTATATATATATATCCTATTGGGTCTGTTTCTGTGGAAAACTCTGAAATATATCACCCAAATGCCTATCAACAGTAGAATGGATTACTTAATTGTGGTATTTTTACAAAATAGATTACTGTACAGCAACAAGAATGAACATTTTACAATGACCCACAGTAGAACAGATGGATCTCATAACATAGTGTTGAACAAAAATGTCAACTATCCAGACAGAAAAGAGAGTAGGCAAAGCTAGTTTATACTATTAGAAGACAGTTTAATGGTTATCCAAGGGAGGGTAATAGCTGGAAGCAGGTAAGAATGGGGGCCTTGAGGATGCTGGTCATATTCTATTTCTTGATCTCGGTGCTAATTACATGGATGTGTTCAGTTTGTGAAAATTCATTGATGACTTGTGTACTTTTCTGCATTCATATAGCACTTCAATTAAAAAAAACATTTATAGCTCTTTCCTGGGGAATATCCTCTAAAATTTCTTAAGAAGGAAAGGGGACTGAGGTACAACCTATTAACATGTCCTTTCCAGACCATATAAATTGGTAGGGACCAAGAAACATTTGAGATTCAATTTCAACATATTGACCACTAAAACCCCCTGGATATAACAAAACCAGCAAGCACAGACAGACTCTGAAAAGTGGACAGAAGTTGGCAAGCTTCCTAGAGATCTCAGAATTTGAGACACAACACTGAGGTGAGTTTCCTGGGTTTCCTCATTGCCTTCCATATATCCTGGACATGGCATTGCAGAAGTCTCCAATCCAGAACTGCCAACAGGCTCAGACAAATAAGTTCCAAGGAAGAGCCTGTTTTTCTCTAGCCAAAGTACTTGTAAAAGAGTGATATAACAATATAAAACCTACTAGGAAATACCTATCCTACTCAGGAAGATGATGTTCCACCTCACCCCACTTCCCAACCTGGTAGAAGCAGAAAGCACACCTTGATTCCAGTGCTGGATTGTGTTGATTAGCCAAGGAAAGAGCTGATCTTCCACCTCTTACCCAGAAGAAGCAGGTAGCAGTGATCCAAGTTCCCTGCTGGGAGAGTGTCAGCAGGACTAAGCAGGCAGCTAATATTCTATCCCCTGCTTGGTGAAACCAGGGAAAGTTTAGATTTCCCAGGTGGGGTAGTATCAGTAGAGCCCAGTGGTGAGCTCCCACTCAGTTTCAACAAGGAGGAATGGGGCGGTGGGAGATTTTAGTTGGCACTTCACGTCTCATCTTCCCCTCTCCTGATGTCAATGGGGCCCAGCAAGGAACTGAGCTTACACCCCCATTTGGAGACAATGAGGCAGTGTGAGTCAGTGTTCTACTTTCACTGGGAAGATGTCTGTAGGGCCAAGAGGGGTGCTGAACTTCCACTTCATCCATCTTCAATAAGGCACTGTGAGTCAGCACTTCATCTTTGCTGGGGTGGTGTAAGTGGAACCCAGTGGAAACCAGGGGCAGGCTGAACATACACACCCACCTGGTCTTCCTGCTACATGTCAACTGCCAGTTTTTAAAAAAAGGTTAAATAGGATCCAGAATTGTATAACATCCTAAATATAAAGGATGTTTTATACAAAGAACCAGGAAAACCACAAAATAAGTGAAAAAAGACAATTAACAGACCTTTATACAAAGAGGAATCAGATGTTGGAATTATCTGACAAGGATTTTAAAACAGCCATCCTAAAAATGCTTCAACAATCAATTATGAATTCTCTTGAAAAAATAGAAAATCTCAGTAAAGAAACAGAAGTTATAAAAAAGAGCCAAATGGAGATTATAGAACTGAAAAATACAATAACCATACAATAACCAAAATAAAAACTCGCTGGATGGGATCAGTAGTAGAGTTGAGATGACAAAGGATAGAAATCACTGAACTTAAGGGCAAATCAATAACATTTACCCATTCGGAACAACAGAGAGGAAATAGACTGAAACAAAATGAACAGAATCTCAGGGAGAATAACCAAAAAGCTAATATTTGTACTGTTAGAATCCTAGAAGGGGAGGAGAACAGAGTGAGATTAAAAGAGAATTTGAGAAAATAATGGCTGAAAACTCTCCATATTTGGTGAAAGACATAGACCTACAGATTCAAGAAGCTGAGTCAACCCCATATAACATAAACCTCCCCAAACTCATGCCAAGACATGTCGTAATTAAACTTCTAAAAATTAGGCAAAGAAAAAATCAAAACAACCAGAGGGAAATGATACATTACTCATAGGCAAACACCAATTAGAATGGCAGCAGATCTAAAACCATAGAGTACAAAATGGCATGGAAAAATATTTTTCAAGTGCTGAAAGAAAAGGACTCTCAACTATGAATTCTATATCTGGAAAAAATTTCCTTTCAGGAATGAAGGGGAAATACATTCTCAGGCAAAGCAAAACTAAGAAAATTTGTCATTAGTAAATATACCCTTGAATAATGGCTAAAAGACATTTTTCTAAACAAAAAGAAAATGATAACAGAAGGATCAGAATGTCAGTGAGAAAATAATAACATTGGAATGGGTAAAAATATAAGGGGGAAACATAATGGACTATCTTCATGGGATTCTTAAATCACATTTGAAGGTTGGAGCAAAAATTGTAACATTATTGGATATAGTGTTCAATGTATGTACAGGAAATGCTTAAAAGTTATATTTAAAAAGTGGAGAGAGTAAAGGAACCTAAGTGGAAGTAAGTTTTCCACATGTAACTCAGAATGGTAAAAGGTAGATACCAGTAGACTATGATAAGTTACATATGTATTTTGTAATCCTTAGCAAAACCACTGAGAAAATTATACAAAGCAATATAATGTTCAAGTAACCTGGAGGAAGGCAAAAAAGAGAAACAGAGAAAACACAAAGAAAACAAATAATAAAATGGAGACTTAAGCCCTAGTATATCAATAGTTAGCTTATGTGTAACTGATCTAAATACAACAATTAAAAGAGATTGGTAGAGTTGATTTTTTAAAAAAATGATCCAGCTATATGCTCTTTATAAAAAACTTACTTCAAAGACAATGACAGAATTAGGTGTTATGGGGTTGAATTTTATCCCTCCAAAAAAGTTACGTTGAAGTCATAACCCCCAGTACCTCAGAATGTGACCTTATTTGGAAATAAGGTAATTGCAGAAATAGGTTAAGATGATGTCATACTGGAGTAGAGTGGGCCCCTAATCCAATAGACTGGTGCTCTGATATGAATATGGTCATGTGAAGACACATACACAGGGAGAACATGATGTAAAGACAAAGGCAGGGATTAGAGTTATGCTACCACAGCCAAGGAAAGCCTGGAGATACCAGAAGCTGGAAGAGACAAAGAAGGATACTCCCCTCGAGGATTTGGAGAGAGCATGGCCTAGTCAAAACCTTAATTTTGTACACCTCCAGAACTGCGAGAGATTAAATTTCTGTTGTTTTAAGTCACCCAATTTGTGGTACTTTGTTACAGTAGCCCTGGAAAATTAATAACAGATTACAAGTAAAATGATGATAAAAGATATACTATGTGCCCTAGTCATCTTCACCTGCTATAACAAATACCATAGACTGTGTGGCTTAAATGACAGACATTTATTTCTCATTGTTCTGGAGGCTAAGAAGTCTAAGATTAAGGTGCTGACAAAATTGGTTCTTAGTGGGGGCTCGTCCTGGCTTGCAAATGTATCCCTACATAGTGGAGAAAAGAGTGAGCACTGGTCTCTTCTTCTTATAAGGTCATTAATCCCATCATAAGGGCCCCACCCTTATGACCTCAACTAAACCTATCTACCTCTCAAAGGTCCACCTCCAAATACCATCACCTTGGTGATTAGGGCTTCAACATATAATGAATTTAGAAGGGGGCACAAACATTCAGTCCATAGCACCATGCAAACATTAATTTTAAAAAAGAATAAGTGGGGAGGTGACATTAGCAATATGGTAGAATAGGAGTTTCCAGTGCTTATCACCTCAGAGAAACATCAATTTGAACAACTATCCATGCATAAAAATACCTTCACAAGAGCTAAGGATTCCAGGTGAGAGGTTATAGAACCTGGGTGGAGCACAGAAATAAGATACATTGAAGAGAGCAAGAAGGACAGTTCCACATTACTCATGTCATCCTTCCCCCAAGTCTTGGCAGTGCAGATCAGAAACAGGTAAACTTCACAGTGGAGAAGGTGAGTGGAGTGAGCATGTGGCTTTACCATGGACCCCAAGCTCCAGGTTAGTCTCCATGGTCCCAGGTTCAAAGCTAGTACCCACTGACCCAAGCCTCCAAGCATGCCCCAGTGCCAGGCTGGCTCCTGCAGCCCCAGGCTCTAGGCTGGACCCTGGAGACCAAGCTCCAGGCCCACACCTGTGACCCCAGTCTCCAAGCCAGGTCCCATGGCCCCAGCCTCAAAGACAGCCCCTGTGGACATGACTCCAGCAGGCTCAGGGTCCAGGTCAGCTCCAGTGGACCCAGAGTACAGGCCTGCCCAGTAGAACCCAGTGCCAGGCCAGTCCTCATGACCCAGGCTCCAGGACCACCCCTGCAGACTCAGGCCCCAGGCCCAACAACTTGGATCCAGGCTCCAGATCCAACACTGCAATCCTGGGTGACAGTGACACCCCTGTGGCCCCAGGTGCTAAACCTCCCCCAGTAGACTCATATGCCTGATCCACTCTATGGACCCTGGTGCCAGGACAGGCCCCATGGACTTAGGACCAGAACCATCACTCTGAACCCAGGCATCAGGTGTGCCCCAGTGCCAGGTCATCCCCCATAGACACAGGCTTCAGGACAGCCCATGTGAACACAAGCTCTAAGCTTGTCACCCTGGACTCAGACTCCAGGCCCACCCATACAGACCCAGGCACCAAGACCACCAAGCCTGCCTGGAGACTACAGCAGCAAGCCTACCCACGGACCCCTGCTAGATGACCCACCCAGAATCTCTTGACGGGCTGACTGGTGAAGGACTTTCTTAGCTAAAGTCCATCCATAAGGACAGGAAGAGGTGCTTACTGCTTCAAATGTGCAGACACCAACACAACACTACAAGGATCAAGAATAATCAGCAAAACATGACACTACCAAAGGAACAAAATAAAGCACGAATAACCAACCCTAAACAAATGAAATCTACAAACTGCTCAACAAAGAATTTTTAAAATTTGTCTTAAAGAAGCTCAGTGAACAAAAGAGAACACAGATAGACAACTAAATGAAATTGATAAAATAATATATGAACAAAATGAGAAGTTCGACAAAGAGATAGAAACCATAAAGAAGAACCAAACAGAATTCTGAAGCTGAAGAACGCAATGACTGAACTGAAGAATTCAGTAGAGAGCTTCAACAGCAGGCTTGACCAAGCATTTCCTCTAAGATCAGGAACAAGACAAGGATGTCCACTTTCACCACATCTATCCAACATAACATTGGAAGTCCTAGCCAGAGCAACTCAGCAAGAGAAAAAAAAAATTTTTAAGGCATCCAAGTTGGAAAGGAAGAGGTAAAATTATCTGTTTGCATATGACATGATTGTATATATAGAAAACCCTGAAGACTTCACTAAAAAATAAAGCTGTTAAAACTAATAAATGAATTCAGTAAAGTTGAAGGATACAAAATCAACATACAAAAATTAGCTGTATTCCTATATACTAACAAAAAAAGCCATCTGAAAAAGAAATGTAGAAATCAATCCCATTTACAATAATATTAAAAAATACTTAGGAATAAATTTATCTAAGGAGTTAAAAAATCTGTACTCTGAAATCTATAAAACATTGATGAAAGAAATTGATGAAGGCACAAATAAATGGAAAGATATCTCACATTCATGGTTTGGAAAAATTTATATTGTTTAAATGTCCATACTACTCAAGAAGATCTACAAATTCAATGCAATCCCTACCAAAATTCCAATGACTTTTTTCACAGAAGTAGAAAAAAATTCTAAAATTTATATGGACCTACAAAAGACCCTGAATAGCTAAAGCAATCTTGAGCAAAAAGAGCAAAGCTGGAAGCAACACACTACCTCATTTCAAGCTATGTTACAAGTCTATAGTAATCAAAACAGCATGGTACTGACATAAAAGCAGAAATACAGAAAATGGAACAGAATAGAGAGCCCAGAAAAAAATTCATACATTTATGTTCTATGATATTTGATAAAGGTGCCAAGAACACCTAATAGGAAAAGGAGAGTCTCTTCCATAAATGGTGCTGGGATAACTGAATATCCACATGCAGAAGAATGAAATTGGACCCTTATCTCACAGCATATACAAAAATCACCTCAAAATGAATTAACATAAGACCTGTAACTACAAAAACTAGAAGAAAACAAAGGGAAAAGTTTCTTAACATTGGTCTGGGCAATGATTTTTTGGATATGACCCTAAAAGAACAGGCAACAAAAGCAAAAATAGACAAATAGGATTGCATCAAAATAAAAAGTTTCTTGACAGCAAAGGAAACAATCAGCAAAGCAAAAAGAAAACCTATAGAATGGGAGAACATATTTGCAAACCATACATCCAAAAAGGGGTTAATATCTAAAGCATATAAGGAACTCAGACAACTCAACAGCAAGAAAACAAATAACCCAATTTAAAAAGGGACAAGGGGGCTTCCCTGGTGGTGCAGTGGTTAAGAATCCGCCTGCCAATGCAGGGGACACAGGTTTGAGCCCTGGGCCTGGAAGATCCCACATGCCATGGAGCAACTAAACCCGTGCACCGCAATGACTGAGCCTGCGCTCTAGAGCCCACACGCCACAACTACTGAAGCCTGCATGCCTAGAGCCCGTGCTCGGCAACAAGAGAAACCACCGCAATGAGAAGTCTGCACACTGCAACAAAGAGTAGCCCCCTCTCACCACAACCAGAGAAAGCCCGCGTGCAGCAATGAAGACTCAACGCAGCCAAAAATAAATAAATTAAATAAATAAATTTTTAAAAAATGGGCAAAGGACCTGAATACACATTTCTCAAAAGAAGACATATAAACGGCCAATAGGTATATGACAAAATGCTCAACATCACTAATCATGGAATTGCAAATCAAAATCACAATGAGATATTAGCTTACACCAGTTAGAATGTGTACTATCAAAAAAAACAAAAGATAAAAATGTTGGGGAGGTAAAGATGATACAAACAGATGGAGAGATATACCATGTTCTTGAATTGGAAGAATCAACATTGTGAAAATGACTATACTACCCAAAGCAATCTACAGATACAATGCAATCCCTATCAATATACCAATGGCATTTTTCACAGAACTAGAACAAAAATTTCACAATTTGTATGGAAACACAAAAGACCCTGAGTAGCCAAAGCAATCTTGAGAAAGAAAAACGGAGCTGGAAGAATCAGGCTCCCAGACTTCAGAATATACTACAAGGCTACAGTAATCAGGACAGTATGGTACTGGCACAAAAACAGAAAAATAGATCAATGGAACAGGATAGAAAGCCCAGAGATAAACCCACGCACATATGGTCACCTTAGTTTTGATAAAGGAGGCAAGAATATACAATGGAGAAAAGACAGCCTCTTCAATAAGTGGTGCTGGGAAAACTGGACAGCTACATGTAAAAGAATGGACAGCTATATGTAAAAGAATGAAATTAGAACACTCTCCAACACCATACACAAAAATAAACTCAAAATGGATTAAAGACCTAAATGTAAGGCCAGACACTATAAAACTCTTAGAGGAAAACATAGGCAGAACACTCTATGACATAAATCACAGCAAGATCCTTTTTGACCCACCTCCTAGAGAAATGGAAATAAAAACAAAAATAAACAAATGAGACCTAATGAAACTTAAAAGCTTTTGCACAGCAAAGGAAACCATAAACAAGACCAAAAGACAACCCTCAGAATGGGAGAAAATATTTGCAAATAAAGCAACTGACAAAGGATTAATCTCCAAAATTTACAAGCAGCTCATGCAGCTCTACAGCAAAAATCAGACAACCCAATCCAATAATGAGCAGAAGACCTAAATAGACATTTCTCCAAAGAAGATATACAGATTGCCAACAAACACATGAAAGGATGCTCAACATCACTAATCGTTAGAGAAATGCAAATCAAAACTACAATGAGGTATCACCTCACACCAGTCAGAATGGCCATCATAAAAAATCTACAAACAATTAATGCTGGAGAGGGTGTGGAGAAAAGGGAACCCTCTTGCACAGTTGGTGGGAATGTAAATTGATACAGCCACTATGGAGAACAGTATGGAGGTTCCTTAAAAAACTAAAAATAGAACTACCATATGACCCAGCAATCCCACTACTGGGCATATATCCTGAGAAAACCATAATTCAAAAAGAGTCATGTACCACAATGTTCATTGCAACTCTATTTACAATAGCCAGGACATGGAAGCAATGTAAGTGTCCATCGACAGATGAATGAATAAAGAAGATGTGGCACATATATACAAAGGAGTATTACTCAGCCATAAAAAGAAATGAAATTGAGTTATTATTTGTAGTGAGCTGGATGGGCGTAGAGACTGTCAAACAGAGTGAAGTAAGTCAGAAAGAGAAAAACAAATACTGTATGCTAACACATATATATGGAATCTAAAATTTAAAAAAAAGGTTCTGAAGAACCTATGGGCAGGACAGGAATAAAGATGCAGACATAGAAAATGGACTTGAGGACATGGGGAGGGGGAAGGGTAAGCTGGGATGAAGTGAGAGAGTGGCATGGACTTATATATACTACCAAATGTAAAATAGATAGCTAGTGGGAAGCAGCTGCATAGCACAGGGAAATCAGCTCAGTGCTTTGTGACCACCTAGAGTGGTGGGATAGGGAGGGTGGGAGGGAGACACAAGAGGGAGGAGATATGGGAATATATGTATATGTATAGCTGATTCACTTTGTTATAAAGCAGAAACTAACACACCATTGTAAAGCAATTATACTCCAGTAAAGATGTTTAAAAAAAAGTGTTGGCGAGGATGTAGAGAAAAGAGAACCCTGGGCACTTTTGGTGGGAATGTAAATTTCATTATTGAAAACACTATGGAGGTTCCTCAAAAAATTAACAATAGAACTACCATATGATCCAGCAATCCCACTGAAATCAACATTTTGAAGAGATGTCTGCACTCTTATATTCACTGCAGCATTATTCATAATGGCCAAGATATAGAATCAGCTTAAGCATCCCTCAGTGGATGAATGAATAAAGAAGATATGGTATGTACACAGTGGGATATTATTCAGACTTAACAAAGAAAGTAATCCTGTCATTTGAGGCAACTTAGATGAGACTGGAGGATATTATGCTAAGAGAAATAAGCCAGGCACGGAAGGACAAATATTGCATGATATCACTTATATGTGAAATCTAAAAGAGTTAAGCTCATAGAAGCAAAGAATAGAATGGTAGGAGCCAGGGGCTGGAGGAGGGGGAAATGGGGAGATGTTAGTCAAAGGGTACAAAGTTTCAGTTATATAGGATGAATAAGTTCTGGAGATCTAATGTACAGCATGGTGACTATTGTTAATAATACTGTATTATGTACTTGAAAACTGCTAAAAGAGTAGATCTTAAATATTCTCACCACACATACCACACAAAAAAACAACTATGTGAGGTGGTAGACATGTGGATATGTAATTACCTTGATTGTGGTAATTATTTCACAATGTATATGTATACAAAACAACAAGTTGTACACCATAAATATATATAATTTTTTGTCAATTATACCTTAGTGAAGCTGGAAAAAGTAACCAATTAAAAATAATAAAATAAAAATGGGAAAAAAGCAGAAGTAGCTATAATAATATCTGGTATAGTGATTTCAGGGCAAAGAAAATTATGAACACAAAGAGTTACATTGTATAATGATAGAAGAATCAATTCACAAGGAAGACATAACAATCCTAAATGTGTATGCACCAAACAACTGAGCTTCACTATAATGAAGCAAAATCTGATAGAGCTGAAAGGAGAAATGAACAAATGTGCAGTTATACTTGAGGAATTCAATATCTCCCTCTCAGCAATTGATAGAACTGCTAGGCATCAAATAAGCAAGAATGCAGGAGAACTGAGCACTATCACCAACCAACAGAATATAACCGACATGTATAGAACTCTCCATGCAACAACAGCAGAATATACATTTTTTCCTAGTGCCCATGGAACTATCACCAAGATAGATCATAGCATGGGCCTTAAAGGAAATTTCAACAAGTTTAAAAGAATTGAAACCATACAGAATATGTTCTCTGACCATAATGAAATCAAACTAGAGATAAATAACAGAAAAATATCCAAACACTAGGAAATTAACAACACAATCCTCAATATTCCTTTGACCATAGAAGAAGGCTCAAAGGAAATTGAAAATAAAAATACAACATATCAAGATATTTGAGATATAGCTAAAGCAGAGAAGAAAATTTATAGCACTAAATACATACATTATAAAAGAAGAAAGTTCTTAGATCAATAATCTAAGTTTTACCTCAAGAAACTAGGAAAAGAAACAAAAAATAAACCCAAAGCAGGCATAAAGAAGGAAATAACAAGAGGATAAATCAATGAAATTGAAAACAAGAAAATAATAAAATCAATATAACAAAAATTTGGTTCTTCAGAAGAAAATCAGTAACATTGATAAACCTCAAGAAAATTAAAAGAGAAGACACAAATCACCAATATCAGGAATGAAACAGGGATCCTGTTTCATTAAAACAGATCCTGTAGTCATTAAAAGGAAAATAAGGGGATACTACAACTAACTTTACATTCATAAATTTGACAACCTATAAGAAATGGGCCAATTTCTTAGAAACAACAAACAATCAAAACTCAAGAAAGATGAAATACACAATCTGAATAGCCCTACAAACATTAAAGAAATTGAATTTGTAATTAAAAAGCTAACAAAGGGGCTTCCCTGGTGGCGCAGTGGTTGGGAGTCTGCCTGCCAGTGCGGGGGACGTGGGTTCGAGCCCTGGTCTGGGGGGGTCCCACATGCCACGGAGCAACTGGGCCTGTGAGCCACGACTACTGAGCCTGCGCGTCTGGAGCCTGTGCCCCGCAACAAGAGAGGCCGCGACAGTGAAAGGCCCGCGCACCGCGATGAGGAGTGGCCCCCGCTTGCCACAACTGGAGAGAGCCCTCGTGCAGAAACGGGGACCCAATACAGCCAAAAATAAATGGGTTAATTGAAAAAAAAAAAAGCTAACAAAGAAGATATCTTTAGGCCTAGATGACTTTACTGGAGATACTAACAAACATTTAGAGAAGAATTAACACCAATTTTACACGATCTTTTCCAGAAAGTCTCAGAGTAGAGAACACTTCTCAACTCATTTAATGAGCCTAGTATTACTTACACCAAATTTGGAATAAGACAATAGGAAAAAAGAAAACTACACACCAATATCTATCATGAAATTAGAGGCAAAAACTTCAACAAAAATATTATCAAATTGAATCCATCAATATATAAAAAGAGGGACTTCCCTGGTGGTCAGGTGGTTAAGACTCTGCACTCCCAGTTCAGGGGGCATGGGTTCAATCACTGGTCAGGGAACTGAGATCCCACAAGCTGTGTGATGCAGCCAAAAAAAAAAAATCAGTTAGTATATTCCATCGCATCAATAAGGTAAACAAGAAAAACCATATGTTCATATCAATTGATGCAGAAAATTATTTGACAAAACCCAACACCCATTTGTGATTAAAAACTCTCAGCAAACTAGGAATAGAGGGAAATTTCTTCAACTAGATAATGAACATCTACGAAAAACTTACAGCTAACATCATACTTAATGGAGAAGGGTTGAATGCTTTCCTTGTAAGATTGGGAGCAAGGAAAAAAATGTCCATTCTTACTGCTCTTGTTCAACATAGTAGTGGAAGTTTTAGACACTACAATGTGGAAAGGAAAATAAATATAAGAAATAGCAATTGAATAGGAAAAATAGGAATAGGAAAAAATAGGAAGGAAAAAGCTGTCCTATTTTACAGATTACATGAGACTATCTACATAGAAAATCCCAAGGAATCTATAAAAATCTAGAACTAATAAGTTAGTTTAACAAGGTCAAGGATACAAGATAAAAGCACAGAAATCAATCTCATATCTATATATTAACAATGAACATGTAGAAACCAAAATTAAAACACAATACCATTTATACTTGTTCTAAATAAAATTAAATACTTAGGTAGAAACTTAAGAAAAAATGTACAGTATCTCTATTCTGAAAATTATGAAATGCTGATGAAAGAAATCAAAGAAGAAATAAAGAAATGGAGAGATAGATTGTGTTCATGCATTGGAAAGACAAAACATAGTAAAGATGTCAGTTCTCCCTAAACTGGTCTATAGGTTAATGCAATTTCTATAAAAATACTAGTAAAGCTTTTGTGGACATAGACCAGCTTATTCTAAAATTTAAATGGAATGCATAAGTCCTAGTACATTCATAGGCAAAAAATTAATCCCAACCTGAGTCTCATGCCTTCTACAATTTATAAAGAACTTTCAGAACTTATCTGTAAAAAACAAAAAGGAAACAACCCAATTAGAAGATGGGCAAGACATGAACAGCATTTTGATGGCAAGGATATATAGGTAGTAATAAGCACATGAAAAGATGTTCAACATCTTTATTCATTAGAGAAATGTAAATTAAAACATGAGATATCACTATAAACTTATCATAATGGTTAAAATTAAAAATTGTGACAACACCAAATGCTGGCAAGGAGGTGGAGAATGTGGATCACTCATACTTTGCTGGTGGGAATGAAAAATGGTACAGCCATTCTGGAAAAGAGTTTGTCAGTTTATTGGAATGCAAACATGTAATTACCATACAACCCAGCAATTGTACCCTTGAGCATTTGCCCCAGAGAAATGACAACTTATGTTGCCATTAATCTTCCTAGCACAAAAACCCATACATTAATTTTCATAGCAGTTTTATTTATAATAACCAAAACTGGAAACTACTCAAATGCTTTTCAAAGGTGAATGGATAAACAAACTCTGGCATACCCATGCAATGGAACACTGCTCAGCAATAACAAGGAATAAAATATTGGTACATGCAATAACATGGATGAATTATGCTGAGAGAAAATCTCAAATGGTTATATATTTTATGGTTCCATTTATATAATCTTACTGAAATGACAGAATACAGAAATGAAAATAGATTAATGATTGCTAGGAGTCAGGGATGGAAGATAGAAGGCAATGGGGGGAAGAAAGTGGGCATAAATATAAAAGGGCAGCACAAGTGGTCCTAGTGGTAATGGAACTATTCTGTATCTTGACTGTATCAATATCATTAACATGGCTGTGCTATAGTTTTGGAAGATGTTACCATTAAGGGAAACTGGGTAAAGGGTACACAGGATCTCTTCCTATTATTTCTTACAACTACATGTGAATAATCTCGAAATAATAAGTTTAATTTAAAAGTCCATTATTTTTGGAAAACAGTATGGAGGTTTCTCAAAAAACTAAAAATAGAACTACCATATGACCCAGCAATTCCACTCCTGGGTATACATCCAGAAAAACCAAAAACACTAATGCGAAAAGATACATGCACGAAGTTGTTCATAGCAGCATTATTTACAATTGCCAAGATATGGAAGCAATCTAAGTGCCCATCAACAGATGAATGGATAAAGAAATGTGGTATACATATACAATGGAATATTGCTCAGCCATATAAAAGCAAAAAATTTTGCCATTTGCAGCAACATGGATGGACTTGGGGGGTATTATGCTTAGTGAAATAAGTCAGACAGAGAACTACAAATACTGTGTGCTATCACTTATATGTAGAATCTAAAAAATACAACAAACTGGTGAATATAACAAAAAAAAGTAGACTCACAGATATAGAGAACAAACTAGTGGTTACCAGTGGGGAGAGGGAAGGGAGGAGGGGCAATATAGGGGTAGGGATCAAGAGATACAAACTACTATGTATAAAATAAGCTACAAGGATATACTGTACAACATGGGGAATATAGCCAATATTTTATAATAACTATAAATGGAATATAACCTTTAAAAATTGTGAATCACTATATTGTACATCCATTATTTTGTAGCATCTGAATGCTATAAATATATATTATATATATATATATAATATATATATATATATCTAATTTATATATAAAATTTATTACCTGGTGAATATGCAGCTCATCCTTTCCTCTAGTTCAGTAGTTCTCAAAGAGTGCTCAAAGAGACCTTTTTAGAGGGTTCACAAGATCAATTCTATTTGCATATTAATACAAAGACTGATTATTCTGAGTATATACAAATATGTAATTATATTATACTAATTAAT